>NW_016157276.1:88024-108161 GCF_001687245.7 Rhagoletis zephyria | reverse complement strand
GCAAAACCGAAGATCAAAGTAAATTAAAACACTTTAAGGTAAAGGTGAAGAGGAATATACAAAAATAAAGATAAATATGAAGAAAAGGATGAGGATGAAGATCGATATTGTTATCGATATAAAACTCGATATTTTTATCTATATGATAATCGATATTTCTATCGATAAAATAATCGATATTGTTATCGATACTGTTAAATAACCGCTATTGTAATCGATATAATAATCGATATTGTTATCGATACAATAATGGATATTGTTATCGGTATAATAATCGATTAAACAATTGATTTTGTTATCGATTTAGTCATTTATATGTTAACGATAGGTATAATAATCGCTACTGATGATTGTTATATTTATCGATGAATTATTCGATTTTACAATCGTTGTATTTTTCTATATATTTATGGATATTGCTCTCGGTATTTTTATCGACACAGTTATCAACAGGGTTATCGATACACTAATCGGAACATGGAATGTGATCACATTACATCACATCACATCACATTTTATCACATGATATAAAGAGACATCACATGATATTACATCACATAATATGATATCACATCACACGATATCACGTGACATGGCATTATATGATATGACATCACATTGTATGGCATGACATCACATGATATGACATCGTATGACATGACATGGCATTACATGACGTGGCATCACATGATATGACATCATATGGTACGACATCATATGACATGACATCACAGGATATGACAACACATGACATGACATCCTATCTCATCACATAAAATCACGTCACATCTTATCACGTCATCGCACCTCATCCCATCTACGTGAAAATAAAAAGAAAGGGACATAAGCAAAGATGTGAAAGATAAAAACAAAGATGAAGACCAACGTAAGGTTACCGATTTCAAAACCAATAACAACGTTGGAAAGGTAATTTACTGTAGATGAGGAGAGTTTTTATGGTTTCGAAATTGGTTGAAAATCATCGTTTAAAAATTTCCATATTTTTGTATGGTTGTTTTTGCAATCTGTTTAATTTAAGCTGTTTCGCATTTTGTTTTACTTCGGATTTGAAATTAAACTTTGAAATAAAGATAAATATGAAGATGAAAGGAAAAAAAGGCAAAAGTGAAGATAAAGACGAAAATTGAAATAAAGGCGAAAATTGAGATAATGAAAAATACATAAGAATTAGGTTAACAGAGTTGAAATAAAATCAGGCATAAACGTTACTGAAATTTATCGAACCATCGAAGTTTATAATTATCGAAATTTATCCATTCTGATTAAGTTATCGCACGTATCGAATTATTCAAACTGATCAATGTTTACTTAGTTGTCGAAATTTATAGACACAGAAACTTAGTTGTCCAAATTTACGGATGGTTATCGAGCTATAAAAACGTGTGGGATTAACGAAATTTGTCAAGTTAAAGAAATGTATCATGTTATCGATATTTATTGAATTATCGTTATTTATAGACTTAAGGAAATTTATCGCGGTGCCGTAATGCATGGAGTTCTTTCAATTTACAGAGTTATCGATAATTATTGATCTACTGAAATTGGTTGGTTCAACGAAGCGAAGTTTATGGAATTTTCAAAATATATCGATTTATCGAAATTTCCAGGTTATATAGCTTATCGACTTATCACTGCTTATCGAATTTAATCGTCTTAACGGAGTGTAACGAGTTATCAAAATGTTTAGATAGTGTTAGAAAAATGTGGAGATGTCAAATGTAAAAATTTATAAAGTTATCCAAAGTTTTTACATCTTTGAGTTACCGAAATTTATCGAGCCATCGAATTTCACAGTTATCTAAATTGGTCGAGTTAACGAATTTTGTTGAGTTATCGAATTTTTGTATTATTGACATTCATCGAACTATCGATATGTATCAAATCATTGAAATATATCGATAAACTTCCATGTATCGGGTCAATTCCAACACCTGCCGAAGTCCTCCAAAGACCTTCTCAGATAAAAAAAAGTTTAGTTACGCGTTAGCAGAAGATTTTCCGGTTAGTTAATTTGTACCGTATAAGTTTTGCTACGTGTTAAGTTAGAGAACCTCTCCAAGGCTTCTAAAACTAGAAAAACTGTCGAATTTCGACAGTAAGTGGCACTCTAGTTTAGTATTAAGTTACCGCACGATCATGCCGTACAAAGTAACCCAAATTCTCCCTTAAAGTATGCAATACATTAACTGCTGGTGTTAACTGAATGTAGTAGGACTTTCCTGCGGTTGAGAAAGGCTTGGCTCTTACTGTGGTTACAATATATGTAGTAAGTAGTAGTTGTAGTCAACTTATCTAAGTCACGGACTTTTTAAATAAAATATTAAATATTTTCGAAACTTATGATAGGCACACACATTTTTTAGGCAGGATGCTGAAATAAAAGTATTTTGCTGAACTCTTAGAGACAAAAGGCACTTGATTTCTGATTGACTTCATTTTCTTAAATCATTGTATGAAGAAAGAAGTCTTCTGTCATACCTACAATGTTAGGAAAATTTTCTAATAAGTGATCTCCAAATAGCACCTAAGATTCCTGGGTACAAAAAAAAGGTGAAGATATACCACAAAAGATCCCAAAATCTTTATACATTCAAATTATTGTTGTTCTTTAATTGTCTTAAATTCCAAATAGTCCAGCCACAGTTTATTCATTGTGCCAAGAAATAATAATTGTTTCACAAAACAACTTTACTAAGTAAATTTTTGAGCTATGCAGATTAACTCATTGACCATGAAAGTACTTCTTCAAGGGTCCTGCTACATATGTATTTACTACCAACTTAAATGAAAATACAGGTACATTAGGGCGTGTCAATTTTTTTGGTTGATATGCGCCTATAGCACAGAAGGATTCTACGTGTGATTCTAAGCAAAGAAGAGACTATGGGTCTAAAATCAATTTGGAGTTTGCCAAATTGCGGAAATAGGTTTCTTGGCATTTTACTGTAGCGTCGTAAAAAAGTGCTTAAAAAAATGTTATAAGGGGGTTTTTTGGTACGTAGAGTCCATTTCTGCCCTTATCTTTTTCTTAAAACTTACACCAGGGGACGTTACAGTGAAAATTTTCACATTTTCTCCGAAACCTATTTTCGCAATTTGGCAAACTTAAAATTGATTTTAGACGCATAGTTTCTTCAGCAAATTTGCCTAGAATTACGCGTAAAATCCTCCTATGCAATACGCGCATAGTCAAAAAATATTGACCCGCCCTAATGTACACATCTACCTACTACCAAGACAAATTAGAACAGCAGGCGACCAGCTGCTTTCCCAACATATCCATCAAAGCCACATGTGCGCTCAAGCCCTCACTTATGCATCCGGCGTCATCCAGCCAAACAGATACTCATCCAGTTCACCGTTGCGAGCTTATGCTGAACTGCTTTTCCAGCAATACCGCATTTAATCTGTCTAAGTCTCGCGCCGCATGCTGTGTCAGGACAACAACAACAATAACTGTAACAAAATTTCATGAAATATGCCAAAAAAATATCGCGAATTTTCCGCGCATGCAAATGGAAATCTCTTTGATGTTACACTCTTGACGACTACGACTGCTTTTTGGCGGTTAAGTGTGAGTTTTTGCCAGCTGTGATGTGGCTGTGGCAGCTACAAATGTCGCCGTCATGCTGAGTGCAACGCGCCATAACAATTGGTCGGTTGGTCCATGGCGCAAAATACCACAAGCTATAATATTGTCGAGCTGTTGTGGCATTCCAGAGCACTTGCGGCACTAACGTATCCAAGTTGTGGCTGCTGGGGGCAGCTAACTAACAGCCGATAGCGGCTGACAGTGAGCCAATAAGAGAATAAAAACATAAAAATCCAGAGAATTCAGAAAACAAACCAAAGAATACACTACAACAAAATCTGTTTTCAGCAGCAGCAAGCATTCTGTTGCACGCTTTGCCAACGGAATTAAGGACTTTTCTGCTTCAAGAATTCTCATGTTTAAAATATTTAAGCGCGCTGGCATTTTTATAAAAATTTGCATCCACTTTTATAAGGCTTTAATGTAATTTTGTACGTCTCTTATGACTTGATCTTTGCAATATACAGACATATGCATATCTAAATGTTATCAACTTAGTTCTGCCCATTAGTTTGCACGTTTATTTATTTTTAGTTTAAGTACATTAGTTTGCCTATAATAAATGGCATTCAGTCTACTCCTGCCGCAGTGCACTCAAAGCCGGTAGCCAACCATGCTATCAGCTTAAATCTACCACCATTTAATACAACTTCCATTTGGATGATATCTTTGGAGCATTCACTCTATTTCTAGCATTTTAGTCTTTCTTCATACATATGTATATTTAAGTATGTTTTACTGCTGGTTGCGCATTGCTCTATGTCCGCCATAAATTTGTTAGTAACCCACATTCATACAATTCAATTCACAGGTGTCCAATCATGTAATTCGGTTTGCGTTGAAAGCAATTTATAGTGGTTTTCATTTGTGTGCTTCTATGCGACTGAGTTTTATGCCTTAAGGCATAAGAATAAACTAAATATTTCACCACGTAGGGGAACTGTATAGAGGCATCACTGTTGGCATGAAGCGCTCGTTCGTACAGTGAGTGTCGCTTGATAAAGTCAAATGGACAGTTAACTGCATAAACGTCAGTGCTTAGCTATTTATTTTATTTCATTTCCATTGCATATTAAGTGGATGCGGATGCGGAGGCATTTGTTTAGTAAAAATCGTAGATTTATTCTGTGTTGGAGGAATTAACTTTAATGCTTGAAAAAAAACTTTAAGATGGTGAAGTGTATATGTAAGCATATTTGTAAATAATGCGCCTAGAAGTACGTATGTACATATGTAGCTTTGGTTAGTAGACACTTCTATGAAGAATATACTGTATATATATAGCCCAAACAATGGTTTTTAATGCCAGGAAAACTTGGAGTCAAAAGGCTAAAACCCAGCTGAACTAAGAGTAAATACCTATTGCAAATCTCTCCACATATAAGAGTGAGCTTTGTCTTGAAGAGGATTATACATATATTGGGCATCAACTAAAACTATTTTTACCGAATTCCATTTAGCTTTAAGATACAAATTTAAGTTTTAAATTGATCCGAAATTTCTAGTATCTTATTTTATTTTTAATTAACCGTAAAACATCATTTTTATATCCTCAATCAGACCATTATCAACGGGAAGCTTCCATACGTGAGGGTCATTCCCTTTATTATAACTTTGCAAGTAGAGGTTTCATAAAATTTTTAACCCTCTAACAGCCTTCATTAGGAGTATTTTTGGTCCGAACGAAAATTTTCATTAAAGATGGCACAACGACGAAACTAGTGACGGAAATTCCTCCTAAAATCTGACGTTCTGATTCTTAAAGAAAATTATCAAAAATTTTGTAAGTGTCCACGAAATTTTATCTTATTTCGCTAATAAAGATTTTCTTATGCCGTCAATTGGTTTAAACTCTTTAACAAACAATTCTCATGCAAATTCTCCAAGTTCACCAACAAGTGTGGAGTTTATGGTGAAGATAATGTAAATAACGCAAATAATAAAATGAAAAACGAATGAAATAAAACGATACATAAAATAATGTAATGTAATAATGTGATTTTGATGACTTTGGAGTGCTCTTAAAAAATATGTGTAACAGCTCAGAGCGAGAGCGTATTTTGTTGGATTTACGGACTCTCTTTTAAAGAACGGAAGCGTCTGTTACTTGTAAAAACTTGCAAGTCAGTAAACATTACATTTTAATAAATAGGACACACCTTTATTTTAACTTCTCCGAATTTATGGTTGGAAGTAATCTGCGACGCAAATTTCCATCCTTTGATCTAATCTTCACATTCTTCTACGTGTTTTGGGGACATCGTAGTAGCACCGAAACCAGTAACAATTTTAAAGTGGTCCACGAGAAAAAAAAGCTTGGGAACCTCTGAACTAAAGTATTAATTGTTTAAAGAATCAATATGCATACGAAAAACATTTTATTTAATGGCTAAAGAAAAAAATTTGCTAATTAAACATTTTTTTGCACTTGCAGTTTTAATTTTTATACAAACTTTAAGCGTAGATAGATACATATATTTGTCTTTTTCTATAGGCCTCTGTATTCTTAAAACGGTATATTACCATGAAAACAAAATAAAACAATAACTTTGTTTTAGAAAATATAAAAACAAAGTTGTAATAATAAAATAGTCATTATGTTTGTTTTTCACAGGGCATTTCGAATACGCTTGTTGTTATTTGTTCGTTTCCAGTAGGTTCGGGCTCGAAGGCCATCGGAGGCAACACGTAATTTTTATTTTTTTTCCCCCCACTTTTCAGTTTTTGTCAATTACGAAAAATCATCTGTGAAGTCAAGAATAAAATCAAACGAGGACAATTTAACAGAACGATTGTAGCTTAGTGTGCACATATGTTTGCTGTTATTTGCTAACACGTTAGAATGACAATACAAATATTTGCTTTGTGCTTCCGAACTATGAAAAAGCATCTGTGAAGTGCCGAATAAAGTGTATTAAAAAGAATCGAAGTGTATTTAAACAAAATGTTTTTTAAAGTAAACAACCATGTGCTTAGTATCACCAAATTGTTGTTGAAAATGTCAAAAGTGGCATTGTTTATATTAAACAAAAGTCACTTTAATTCCTTTTCAAGTTTGAATTCGGTAATATTATCAAATTTTTTTTTTCTGAGTGTAGATATTCGGCATAACAGAGTTAGTGCGATCAAAAAGACCATATTAGTTACAGCCAACATTAAGTTTTTTTCAGATTTTTTTTAGTTTTCTGGAGCTCTATCAAGAGAATAATAACATTAGTATCGGCGGTGTATAGCCATATTTGATAACCAAATTACTAAACACACATAAATTTACTACACGTCAAGATTCTTTAAACCCCTAAACAATTTATAAAAACATAGTAGCAAGTTCAGTTTTCGTTTATAAACTACACCCCACTCTGCTTAAAAATAATTGTATAAATTTTCGCTAATGTGTAAATTACAGGGAATGAGTAACCACTTGCGCTCATGCAAATCGAACAAATAAGGATTAACTTGTTATTTCTTTTTGGTTTGTTTTACAAAGAGCACTTAAAAAGAAAGGCTCTCACGGAATAAAGAAATTTCGTTGCACCCACTTTCAACAAAGCAAAATTATTGCTGTGAAACACGCAAAACTGTTTCCTAAATGAAGCTCTTGACCGCTCTATTGAAATAAGTAGCTTGCAACCAACTCAGTTAATACATTTTTAATGTTCACAAACACTTGTGCAATTGAATGGTTGCTATTCATGCCACAACACTTTGAAGCATACAAAAATTAAATTTTGCGAATGAAATAGACAATAGTAAACAAAAGTCCGGTACACATACGGAATGAACTGCTAATGGTGCTTCTTTCAACAACTAAAAGTTTAAGCGCATTATTTTCTATATTTCTATGTTCAAGTAATTACTCGCATCTCTCGGAGAGAGCTTTACGAAGGATAACGGCTATCTTAGTCATAATAAGTTGAACATTCTGACGAAGAAGTGCCCTGAAATCGCAAATCCGAGGGATGCCATGCCTCCGAGATTAAACTTTACAAAGAGGTTCAAACTGATCTGATTAGTAAGAATAGCTGGGCAAGGATATGCGAAACTTATAGGATAAACCAAAACATACCCGTACCCGGTACACTTATGGCTCATTGACTGAAGAGATTACCGGGCAGATGTATTTGGACTTTAGGATCAAGCAAAACTACCGAAATCGGAATATCGCGATCTTGACTGACGGCCAAGCGGCTCTCAAGGCTCCCAGATCTCATCAGGTAACATCAGAACTGGTAAAGGAGTGCCTTAATAAGCCGAATACCCTTGGTCTGACCAATCGAATTTGGGTTATCTGGCTTCCAGGACACACTGGCTTTAAAGGAAACGAGATTGCTCCTGCACCCCTTTCATCGGCCCAGAATCCTTCTCTAGCATAGTAAAAGGGGCACTCTCTACCCTAAAGAGGCTCAAAGAAATTAATACTGGGATATTCTCCCAGGTCTAGAGCAGTCCAAAGCACTTTTAGGAATATGTAACCTGTTTCTCGGATACTGGATAAAAAGACACAATATAAATGAAGGGGACAAAGAAAATCTTGAGGTCGCAGTGCTTTAATGCCAACAATAAAATGAATAATAATAATAATAATAGCATTAACGGCTTTGGCTATCCAAGATCCGAATTTTTTAATAAATAAATTTTTTAAGTTCTTTGTTTTTAAAAATGTACATATGTATACATACATGCAAATATAAAATACTACACAAAATCATTTAAACATATTGAATTTTGTTGGCAGAGCTTCGGAGCATTTAGGGGAAGACCCCAAATTAAGTATGACTAAAATGACTAGGCGAATTTTTTAATGAATTTTTACGTTAATAAGCCAACCCACATGCAGTTCACCAGGTGGCAACGCATCCACAAAAAGTTAGGGTTTGATGTGGACTTTGGCCCGGCTTGGCCATCACTGTCCATGCCGAGCCATAATAGCCGATTTTATTTACCCGCAATTGATCGATATGGATGGAGCGCATGGTTATCTCTCGCAGAGGTGTTGCGGATTTGTTACTACTAAGATCGTGCGATTTGAACCAGCTATACTTTTTCTTGCAGGCTTTTCCAAAGTAGCAGGTACACGCCGATAAGCCGTAATCGACTAATTCTCTTAGAGCCAACATAACTCAGACTATCACTCAAATTCAGGCGGGTTTGCGCGGTAGAGTTATTGAGAATTGGATCACTCGGAACCGTGCGACTGTAAAAATCCAGAAATGTATTTTTTTGTGCACTGTTTGAACTCAAACGGTAAAGAAAGTTACTATTTGCAAAGAGCTATTGGCGTTACTCTGCTAAGTCGAATTCGTTTTTTTGGAATGCCAAATTTATACATGGCTTCATATGTATGTGAAGGTTGCTATCGCTCGCGAAAATACAGCATATCTATCTACATATTTGCATATTTCCGTTCTTAATCTTCATAAGCCACTTGACATTTTTTCGCTAACAACGAAAACTGTCAAAAAGAGATGCTGGCACTTTTCGAGTTTTGCTAAGGACTTGAAGAAGAGCTAAAATGGCAAAAGATTGCCCTTAGCAGCTCTCGAGATCTCACGAACACTTTTTCAGTAGACAAGTTACATATGTACAGGGTGACTTCGCATATTGTTAAGGTGTGTCATAAAAATATATGGAAGTATTCAGCAAAGTACAGCGCAAGTGTTGCTTCAAGCAAACAACTGAAGTGGCATAAATATCGACATGCATACGTGTGCCGAAGCAAATACCTCCTTGCAAGCACTTGGCGAGATAAGAAAATGTGAAAAACGCACGCGACTAACAGCAGATTACACAAGCAAATACACATGAATATATACATACATACATATGTATGTATTAACACAATTATAGGCATGCTCATAGCAAAAGAAAAACTAGCTAAAATATATACTAACTGCAGCTATTATCAATTGACAAAGAAACGGTTGACACTTTTGAATGCAACGCTGAAGATAAACAGCTTTGAGTCGAAGCTGCTGCGAATAATGGGCGCGTGTGGCACGTTCGAGTGAGCACAGATATTAGTGGAATACCACGCGAATTCAAGACAAAAAAAATATTAATAGTTGTAAAAATTCATGTGCTGGCGGACGTGGGGATATACATGTAGCTGTAGGAAAAATTTTTTTTTAATAAAGTCACATGTAAAACAAAAAAATAACGATAAACGAAAAGGGCGCTCAACAAGGACAGCGAATCGCTGAGAGCAATACTAAAGCGTGTCACAGTTAGTTATTTTACGAGTGAGGTATGTGTGAGGTATACATAAATACATATACATACATACATGTAAGGTAAGCATATGCTCACTTTTCAATTGTAAAAACACACATTTACAATTCAACAAGCGTATGTGGAAATATGCGCAAGGCAAAAACTACAAAAAAAATTGTCACGAGCTACAGTTTTTTAAGCTGCCGACTATTGCAGTTGCGAAATGCAGCAGGAAAAACTTTTGCAAAAAAAAACATCTTAAAAAAATAACAATTTATAATTCACTTCTTATAAAACACGCGCGTTGTAAATACATACATACACTATTATTTTTATTATTTTTTTTTTATTATATTTTTTCCGGCAGTGTATGTAAGGAAATATGCACATACACTTCTCTGTTGTGAGTCTAACAATTTCAGTTTCTTTGGTAAGAGCACTCACAACTCTGGCCATAGCCTTTTGAATGGCTCCTGTGCTCTGTTTTTTGTTTTTTTTTTTAAATCTTAGTTTCTTCAAAGCAATGCATACTAATTAAATCATAGTATGTGCATGAAGCTATTTTCTGCTCACGTACTAAACTGCTTAATTCGCTACTCTCTATCTATGTATGTATATGCTGCTTTCTACTACTTTTTACTAAGCACCACTAATTGCTGTAATTCTCCCTTTTTGGGGAGATTTTTTCTCTTTTCTATTTTCAGAGTCCGTGTGGAATATTACGTAAATGAAAACACATTCAAAGAAAGACTGCAACTTTACTTCATTAAGAATCAGAGATCAAGTGAGTACGAAACGTAGATTTACATGCGCACATTGCATTTACATACATACATAAAAGAGCTTAAATACATGGAACAATTTTAAGTTGAATGCAAAACCGAGTCTGTATGTATATAGAAACACATGTTTATTAAAATGAATATTTACTATAGAGAACGGTGATGTGATGTTAATAGGGTAAAATCTCATTAACGAATGAAAACATTTAACGTTTCAAACATTAATAAAGATCAAGTTTTGGTACTGGTATTAAGGCAATTTAAAAATTTAGCAACCTTTTGGGTCTTCCAGGTATAGGTTTAAATGCAGCACCTCTGCTGACAACTTTGCTCCATTATTTGACCACTGCCAGTATTAGAGCAAACTGCGTCTTATAATTTGTATTTGACAGCCACTCAGCCTTCGTCAGGGCCTGGGGTCGCATCATTATTGGGAAGAAAATATGAAGAAAGTTGATATCCTCATTTTAGTTGTTGGTGTTTCCTTCTTGATCTCAGCTAATTTTCGTATGAAAACCTCTACCCTGCGCTATCTCTTGACTCTTTACAGACCTCAAAAAATGTCTCTTCAGTAAAAGGTGTGGGTCGAAAGAAGGTAGTTATTTACCCATAATGGTCACATCTTGTCCAGTGGACCTGTGCTCAACTTTGCCGCTATACAGTTTATACAGAAACTATTCAAAATCGAATTTGTCACTTAACTTGTTATTACTAGAGTTTAGTTCAATAATTTTAGGCCTCTAGGAAAACCAGTGTGGCGTCAATCGGTGTACACTAGGATGATTCCAAATTGTAACTTTTTTTAATCTCGACTGAGAACGTTCGGATTCTTGAACATAATGGAGAGGACAAGTTCCTTCTAAAATTTCAGCTTATTTGAATAAGATTTAGAGGTCGCTGAACGCTGTTGTTTGCTTTCCGGAAACTACAGATTTTAAGTGCATCTTTGGAGTGTGTTTTCATAAAGTCTTATTGGATTTCGCTGAAATTTCGTAGATAGATTCCCGAATATCAGCTTATTAGACCACAGTCTTTATAAGTTCGATGAATTAGTTTTAAACATATTTATTAATTAGTTAATAACTTAGTATTGCCTTATAAACAATTAATATTTGCAATATTTTTTTTGTTCCTTAACCATTAAGCATATGCTTAATACATCAATGATCACATTATAATTCATATCAATTGTGGACCTTATCATTAATAATAGATAAACATCACTCATACGCCATGTTGAATCAAAGTGTTTACCTAGTCATTGCAAATATTAATAGTGTAATAATAATGTTTTGGCGCTTACACCTTTGCCAAGTGTTTGGCCGAGCTTCTCCTTCAATTTGTGGCGTACTTCTTGATGTGTCACAAAAAGGCGACGTACCTACGACATGTTGAATCCAAGAGTTTTTCTGGTCATCGCAAATGTTAATAGCCGCAACAGTAACGTTAAAAACACTTCAAGCTCTGAAATGGGCTTGTAGTATCAAAATATATAGAAAAAAGGTTTTTTCCTTAACAGCAGTCGCCCCTCGGCAGGCTTTGGCAAACCTCCGTGTATATTTCATTCCTTGAAAAATCTTCTCCCAAAATCCATTTGCTGTTCGGTGGCGGTGCACAGTGTAAGATTTTGCCAATCTAGGACTTATTTAAAAAATCAATTTTAAGCAAAGTTTTTGAGATATCAACTAGAAATTTTGCATTGTTTTTAAGAATAACACAAGCTTCAATACGGTTATGAATAACTAGTTGCAACTAGTGTCAAAGAGGACTAGGGCGAGCTATCCTTAAAAATACTAGTTGGAGACAATTTTTTCCAGAGTAAAACCAAAAAATTTGTATGATATATGTATTTATATTGGCAAAATTTGAAGAAAATTGCATGACAATTTGAAAAAATAAATTCAAAAATATAGGTTAGTAGAACATTTTTTATACCAAAATGACCGTACTATCCCTAGAAAGACTAGTTGGAGTATATTTTTCCCGGAGGAAAATCAAAAAATTTGTGTGGCATATGTTGGCAAATTAGAAGGAAATTTCCTGGTCATTTTGGAAAAATTTAAAAAATGTAGGTTAATAGACCTATTTTATACCAAAACGACCGCCAAAATAAAACAAGGGTTAAATTTTTTGAAACTTTGAATTTATAAACTAAAACTAAAATACCACCCAAAATATTTTTTCTAAAATGCTGATACGATTAGCTGAAAAAGCTCAATTGTCAGTGTTTCATTTGGGTTCTCCATAGCCATGTAGAAGCCTATATTTTTCTTAGCAGGCATGCCAAATTTCAAGTTTTACCTCACTCAAGCAAATATCAAAAAGCTCCTCGTATAATATATCACTTAAGATGAAAAAAGATACCTTTGAGCAGAAAATGGGAAGGAGAAAGTTGTAAAATTCTAGTAGATGTATAAAATATAACGGTAGTGGCATCTGTTTATTTACTTGGGGTCCTTTGTATAGCTTAGCTCAAACCGTGCCATTTTTAGCCCCATTTTACTTCAAATGGCATTTAGGTTTTCAATTCTGGTCATTCATATATCCTAAGCAGTCACGGGTCAATCGCTCAGAGACCTAGATAGAACAAAAGCGGGTATTTATATTATATGGCGGTCAGGTAGCCTTCAAAACTTTTCAATCACACATATTCTATGCAAACTCTCTTACTGAATCCCACACATCCCTGATTGAGAAAGCCCAGATTTATAAACTCAAATTAATATAGGCGCTGAGAGGTACCTATCTGATGACCTGCATGCCTAATTATGAATAGGAATTGATAGAGTGAAGAATTAGCCAGACAATATTTGACCACATCCTTCCAAGAAAGAACACACTAGCAGTATAAATGGTCCCATTAGAACGACATTTAATAAATCGCATGGCTGAAAATAGACAATATGCAGGAAAAATTCCTTCGTCCAAAGATATAGGAACCATTTTTGGTACTCCTATAACAGAAAACTCACATCTGTGCTCTTCACTTTTCTTATAAGGATTGTTTTTGGGCTTCCATGGTATAAGACTTGGAAGAAGATTACTTACGCTTGGCAAACTATTTAATGAAATCTCTGTAGAAATCTCACAGGTGGAAAGTATTCCCGATGGTATCGCACTGTTATTATTCGTGGCCTATTGTGTGAGGAGGGCTCTGCTCTTCTGTCGTTTCAACCTAAACTAAGAACTCTTACTTTGCAAACCGTTTTCTGCTTTTCAACGCTATTTTTGCGTTAGTTAACGTGCAAGTGTTTCCTAGTTATTTATAAAACNTAGATTTAATAAATCGCATGGCTGAAAATAGACAATATGCAGGAAAAATTCCTTCGTCCAAAGATATAGGAACCATTTTTGGTACTCCTATAAGAGAAAACTCACATCTGTGCTCTTCACTTTTCTTATAAGGACTATTTTTGGGCTTCCATGGTATAAGACTTGGAAGAAGATTACTTACGCTTGGCAAACCATTTAATGCAATCTCTGTAGAAATCTCACAGGTGGAAAGTATTCCCGATGGTATCGCACTGTTATTATTCGTGGCCTATTGTGTGAGGAGGGCTCTGCTCTTCTGTCGTTTCAACCTAAACTAAGAACTCTTACTTTGCAAACCGTTTTCTGCTTTTCAACGCTATTTTTGCGTTAGTTAACGTGCAAGTGTTTCCTAGTTGTTTATAAAACTTTATTTACACCAAAAATTTAGCTGAATGCATTTAAGCCAATGTTGCTCATACGCCTCTGCACACTTTTAGCTACACTAAGTAGGGAAAAGTAAAAAAATTCGTTACACTATGATAAACGTCCAAAGCAAATGGCAACATCTTTATGCTTTAAATATTTAAAATAAATATTGTTATATGTACATATTTAGGTCGACTTGCTTGCTTTGACCTCAACACTAATNTGCTTTAAATATTTAAAATAAATATTTTTATATGTACATATTTAGGTCGACTTGCTTGCTTTGACCTCAACACTAATTTGTTATTTCTACAAATACATAGAATGTGCATCAGTATGCCAGAATGTGACTGACAAATTACAGTGAAAAAACATATGTATTTATATACAGTTACGTGGAACTACATAATTAACAACGAAGTAGCCCAGCGGATTATATTAACTTGCATANTTTGTTATTTCTACAAATACATAGAATGTGCATCAGTATGCCAGAATGTGACTGACAAATTACAGTGAAACAACATATGTATTTATGTACAGTTGCGTCGGACTACATAATTAACAACGAAGTAGCCCAGCGGATTATATTAACTTGCATATACATAAAATTCTAAGGTTTCAGTAAAACGGAGCCCCGACTTGAAATATGTATAGTAAAAAAGTAGCGATGTGCTATTAATCGGTTAAATAACTTTTGATTTAATCATAATCCGGACTAGTTAAANATACATAAAATTCTAAGGTTTCAGTAAAACGGAGCCCCGACTTGAAATATGTATAGTAAAAAAGTAGCGATGTGCTATTAATCGGTTAAATAACTTTTGATTTAATCATAATCCGGACTAGTTAAAAAATTTTCTTAATCATATTCTGATTAATTAGACTATGAGCAACCACTTTTTAAAAAAATAGAGCTTCAAAATTCTCTTTTTAAGCCTCAATGCGACTGTTTTTCTCCGAAATGTAGCCTGTCAAAGTTCACCGAATGATACGGTGTTTTTTTTTTTGCTACCTTAATTTTTTTGAGTAGTGGAAGGAAAGGCAAGCACATAACCTATCCACCTAGTAAAAAGACTATTTGGTGAAGTGAGACCACTTTGGATAAATGCCAATAAGAAGCCGTTGTTCTCCTCAAATTACAGAAAATTTTTTCATGATAACGTAGGCCCCCGGCGAGTCTCACATGGACCCTTGGAGGTCCACCTGGACCACTTTGGGAATCAATGCTTTAGAATAACTCCAGTACTAAGCTGTTTATTTAGAAGGTTGAATTAAACTCATTTCGGCACAAACTGAAAAGTCGACCTATTTGTAATTGAGTTGGCATCGTTCTTAATAAGTTGCGCGCAACTGTATCTAAGAACTGCAGCTGATTTCCATTTATAGCATAATTTCTACTGCTACCTACTGTTCCAGTGTTTATGTGAACGTTTCTGCTTTCGTGCGCTACAAGTTTGTGCAGAATAACCTTTAAGGTTTCATTGAGCATGAAATTTTCAAACAAAAATATAATTTTGCATAACTAAGTAAATATTTGCATGCACGTGTAATTTAAAATTCTAAACAAAGACTTGACTTAAAATATTTATGGATTTTTACTAAAAATGTATTTCTATTAAATTTTATTCGAGTTCAATGACAATCAAATCTGCATACTAGAAAAGAAATTATAATCGGTAAATTCTGCTTTTTTATTTTACATATTGGCAATATTATAAAATGCTTTAAGATTTTCGGAATTATTTTAAACTTTTAAAAATTTTGTCTAGACTTTTTTACTTTCTGCCACTTTTTAAGAACTTTTGGATTTTTTCTTTATTTTTGAGGACTTTTCGGTGTTGATCCTCTTTCGGGACTTCACTTTTGTATTTGTGTAGCATTTAGCGCGGCTAAAAATATTCAGCACTTTTCCTAGGTGAAAATAACTTAACACTTTAAGAGTCAGTATTTAGTCCTGTGAAATACATACATAAATACATTTACTTTCATACTTAAAATAAATACTTCTAGCCCCCAATGCAACTACTCCATGTCATACTCGGTATAAGGTGGCAGTCAAAATACATTGCATGTGCTTCATTACTTAGCTTAACATAAATACTTAATTCTTTTGTTCCCAATACTTGCTAAGTACAATTTCTTTCGTAACTATTACTAATGCAAAGTATTGCAAATATTTGTAAATATTGTTTGAAAAATGTTTTTCTAAAGACGTATGTACAACATATATTTTTTATAGCATTTAAGTTTTCTTGTTAGCTAACTAGATTTTCTAAATAAATATTTATTTTACTCGCCAACATACATATGTATGTTTGACCTCCGAAGTTTGTGCCCCCAACAGTTGCATAAACTTTTTCAAACAAAACTCGAAATTTTTTTTTGACAAATAATCTAGTATGTACTCGTATGAGCACTTTAAGAAACTTTCAAATCAATTCCCAATTGTGCAATTGAAGTAAAACTAACTCGAACAAGGCGGGCAATTCGGACACGTGCAGCAGCAGCAGAAGCATATTTATGAGTGTATGTACGAATGTACATACTCCTACGAGCCGACATATTTGTATGTATAACTTGTACAATGTCTGCAAAAAGTTTTTCTTAGTTTGGTTTTGACATTTGATTTTCGGTGTGGTCAGTCTTGCCCGACGAACGAAAAAAAAAAATACCAAGATACCTAAATATGGCAGAAAAGTTATAATAAAAATTTAAAAATATGTATGTAGGTGGAACACAAGTGCAAGTACATGCTTTTAGTAGCAAGATTTCTTGAACGTGCAGTCAGTAGAACTTTCGACCTTAACTGCCAATTAAATATAGAGCGCATTAAATTTGTATTACATCGAAATATCTGCATACATATGTATATTTGTATATCAATTTAATTTAGGTAAGGTAATTTTTTGATAGTTATATTTTGAAATGAGAAAAAATTTTAAAATTCATTCCTCCTCAACTAACTATAGTGCATCCATATCAAAATTATAGAGATAGAGAATTTAGTTTAAAAAAGTTTTTTGCCCAAAATTGCCGATTAATTGGAGCATTCACATCCGTGTCGTAAGTGTTGATTGCGGTTTCAAGTCCTGTTGACACTTATTTAAGCATTAAATTAATTTTAATTTTTCGAATATTAATTTCTCGAAAAAATCAAAATACACATTTCTACAATAAGCATTAAGCATTTTTAAGACACTTCAGACTTTTTTTATAAAATTTGGTTATTGCCTTCGGATTAAAAACAACAATAAAAAACTATCTAAAAGTTATTTTAGAATTAATAGTTCACGAGATAAAAATTCTTAAAAAAGTGAATTTAAGTTTATTAAAGGTTTTATAAAAAAACGATTCAAACTTTAACAAAGAAACCTTAAAAAATAACACATTTTTTTATTTATTTTTTTTCAATTGTATTTTTCTGAAAGATCAAGCTACCAACGATGAAGATCGATGGACAAATATACCACTTTTAAATGGTCAAATGTGTAATAATTTTGGTACGAAATTAAAGCAGGAAATAATGTTGCTCATACGCCATATCGTATATAGCGGTACTGTCAACACATTCTTACTTGGCGTATGAGTAACATTTTCCATGCTTCATTCGCAATGCAAACTTAAAATGAATACTTCGTGAGAAAATTACCTAATTTAGAAAAAGGCAAACAAATCCGTAATCTACGACTCAAAATTAAGTTTACGTTCCTCGTGCTTCACTTCAGCATTAATAACTTATTTATATTATTTATAATTTTTACTAACAAATTGAATATTATACATTTGTTGTCTATAAATTAAGCTGCAATAATTCCAACTCCCATAATTTACTTGCTTCTAAATGACTGTACTTACTGCCTAATCGCCATAATATGTTTACATAATTAATTAATATTCAATCAGCATTACTCGTCAGTGCTACAAGCAAATGTCAACAGGCATTGTGGCCAGAAATTGGTAATTGTATACATACGCACATAGCTGCGCAATCAAATATAAAATAACTGAAATATTTATGTACTTTGTGTAAACCATAGACCGCAAACCACATGAACGCATTTACCTACACGTGTAGCCGAGCATTTTGTAATGGTGTGTATACATCTGTGTTTGGAGTACCGCAAGCAACCCGGCAGCTAAAAATTAAACTCTGATCTATAAGATGAACTAGTATACTTGTGAGTTTATAAAGAGGCTTAGAATTCGAAATTTTAATAGCAATTAATTGATATTCTCGCGTGAATTACATGATTGAAGAGAGACTTTCTGAAATCAGGTGTGCGGTTTGGAATAGTGCAGTGTAGTCAGTAGAGACGGCGCTTCGCAAAAGCGCAACGTTGAAAGGTGAGGATCCCATAAATAAATACCTCAATAAAGGTGTTTTTCTCTACATCTAGGGGACCCATATTAATATCCTTCCGGTAGCAATCGTCAGATATTTAGTTACCTACCGAACTACTTATACCGCATTCTTTGCGGCAGAACCACCGCCGCAGGGTTACGCCACAGGATGGTATTCTATTCCTCTCGTAAACGAATCGGCAGTGGAGCTAGAAATTCGAGACTTTCAAATTATTTCTTACGCGGGTGGCATGACACTTTTTTAGAACGGGCAATTTCAGAATACCATTTATGATCTGAAACAGCGGTCATTGATTATGCTGACTAAGTGGTTTACGAATCAGTTGTACATATCTCCGAAAGATACCACAGATGTCCTTCCCTCAGTTGGAGGCGTTTTTCTGATGCTTTTCATCAAAGTCAAGCACTTGGGCTTGATTCTAGATACTAAGAGCTGTCATGGAAGCCTAATATTGAGAAAAGAGTGAAGAAAGTATCAGTTACTCCCTACTGCTGCAGAAATATAATTGGTAAGAGATTTGGGCATCTCTTCTAAAATAATTTCCTTGCTCTATGAAACCATAGCGACTCCCATAATAATTATAACGCGCCGCTCTCATTAAACTCCGAAGCACTTAGAACCGTCGGTATCGTACGTGGCTAGACTGATACCAATTATCTCTTTATCCACTCACGCTTGCAGGGAAATAATGGAATCGAAGGAAGTGATTGGAAAGAGACAGCGGTGAACTTTTACGCGAATGAGTCGAAACTTAAAAAAAAGGGACGGTGAAGCGGTCATTTGTGGGAAATTCTCTACTGACCTTGAATTTAGGCTTCCAGATCACTCGACGACATCAGAAAGGAAATTCAAACGGAAGTCAGATCCTTATACTCGCTTACGGTGCGCTAACAGGCAGGTGAGGAATTTCACGCCCCTCTTTCGATCACGTCTGAGTATTCCCTTATCAGATGAGCTGCCAGTGACGCAAGCATTGCAGTAAACTTTGTACAGACTTGGAAAGCACCTTAGAGTCCGTCAAGCCGAGAAATGGGAGAGTGGAATACCTTTGACCACATTTTAACTACACTAGAACAAATGGGACTTGTTTTAGCTCAGTGAAAGCTGGCAATAAAACAAGAAATTTGCTACAGCAATGCTTTTCTGGCCATAATTGGGCTGGAGGTGGTCGAGGGATCTCCTAAGGCTCATAAAACCGCAAGTCTCATGTCTAATAAATATACTGACAGGACATTTTCCGATTGGAATTCACATAGTGAGATAAAATATGAGCAGGATATTCACCATTGCGACTGCTTGTAGTACCACGAGCTGGAACACTTAATCGTATATAAAGTACTTTTTATAGTTTTCTGGAAGTGAATAAATATTTGGTTTCTCCAAAAAATAAGAATACTTATGCAGATGCAACATTAGCGATACCTCATAACATTAGAACTAAGGGGAACAAATTACACGATTCGCTGGAGGAAAATAAAAGATTTCAGA
>NW_016157276.1:51286-87924 GCF_001687245.7 Rhagoletis zephyria | reverse complement strand
AAGGGGAACAAATTACACGATTCGCTGGAGGAAAATAAAAGATTTCAGATGAATTTTCTTAAACGTCGCAAATTGAATGACTTTTCTGAATTGTACCAGTTTTTCTCGAACCATAAATACTATTTAATTGGATATTTACGAACTATTACTACTATTCTTGTTTGAGTTCATATTTCATGTTAACAAAAAGTGCGCATTATTTGACTATATTCATTTCGATGACCTTCACGGAAAGCTGGCCAATTTAGGTTAAGTAAACATTTGTGAGTACAAAATTATGTGGCAAAAGCATGAACTGCAAATAAACTGTGTACGCTATTTGGTACAAAGCAAAAAGGGCAAACAAATCAAAGTACATAAATACATTTACGAAAAAAAATAATAGCAGAAGTACAATTTAACAAAAATATATAGCAAACAACCATCGTCGATGTAATGCTTACATAGTGACAATAGATGCCATTTAGCCTGTTTTCCTACAATATATGCTTTTTCTAGACAATGTTCGTATACATATGAACGTACTGCATTTATTTAGATAAATAAGCAATTACTAATACATATGTATTTATAATAGTTATGTAAGCACTTGTATTATTTATGTACGTACATGTGTACTCTCCTAATTGCACGTATTCAGCCTTCGGCCGCAAGCAAATTCAATATTGACCTCTAATACAACATACTTGTACAATGGCCATCAGCCGCATGTTGTCATCTTATGGATATGCTAGTGTCTCCCCTATGCTATTGTGCAGCAGCTACATACATACATATGTACTTGCTTCTTTGCTCCGACTTCGCTTAATCTATCTACAAAATTGTCTTATTCGCTATTATTTCCCATCATGACCTGCGGCATTTCGTGTCACTCTAAATGATTTGCTTCCCCCATGAACAATTTTGTTTTTGGTCGACTAGATGATGAGTCGATAATGAGCTGTTAATGACTTGAAAATGAGTTGATAAATATTTCTAATGCATTTATTGTCGTAATACGAGTAGAGTACTTAATGCTGGAAGCGCTCAATATTTGTGTGCTAAGTAAAGTCGGCAGCAGGCATCCGGAGAGAAGAGGATGATTTACGGTATCATGAAATTAGTATCGAAAAAAAGCGATTTCAAAGTTGGAACTCAAAATATCAGTTAAAAATTCTGCATGACTTTTAGAGCAAAAAATATTTAACTCAATTCGAAATATGTGTTAAGAGGGATGGTAACGAAAGCCTTCCAGGACTGAAGGAAAAGTGAAGGGTTTGAAAATTTCTTTTAAAAAATGCTTTAAATTATTTAGTATACACTTACAGGGCAACACTGTGGCAACTATCTTTCAACTCGCCACAGTTTTTCGCGAGACAATCGTCAATAATGGAAACTATCTTGAGAGAGCTCTCCTATCTGCTAACGGGGAGGACTTAGCGCTATTTTGTTTGTCTTTTAGCAACAAATTTTTTAAGTTTAATTAACCTTTCCCCTTTATGTGAGGTCGGTTAAAAATTAAGTTTCAAGAAATCAAAAAAATATTGGTTTTTCTATTTAAATAACTTAGAGTGCCAGTTATCGTCAAAATTCGACAGTGTTTGTAGTTTTTTAAGATCCTTCGAGAAGTTTTCTAACTGTCGTTTAACTTATTTTTAAGGTATAAAATTACTTACCGGAAAATATCCTGCTTTAGCACTAAAACGCTACTACAATTTTTTATTTATTTGAATGTATTTGGTGGACTTTGGCAGGACTTGGAATTTACCCAACTGTCGATTAATTTCGATAATTTGATACATATCGATAAATCAATGAATTTCAAAAGCTCTAACTCAACAAAATTCGATAACTCCACTAATTTTGAAGAAATTGTGATAACAGTGCCTTTCTAGGAATCGATACAAATCGATATATGTATCTCGATAACTCGGTCAACTTTGGATACGGTATATTACGGTATAGATATCAAATGGAAGGTCTTTCAGAAAGATATTTAAGAACACTTTCATCAAAAAATATTTCAACAAGAAACAAGGTGAAAAGGAGGATATATATTATTTTGGGAATTTGTTTTAGTTCGACAAATTCGTTATATCGCCTCAACTATTTGACGCAGATGTACAATATTTGGTACATACAACCCTTGAATGAGGATATGTATTATTTTTGGAAATAAGGCTCTCCAGCTATTTGGTGCCGATTAATGATATTTAGCAATTAATGATATTTTAGAAAGCTGGGCAGTGCTACGCCTCATGCGACAAACCTGTTGCCGTTTTCTTTAAAAACATCTGAGCCAATTTAAGCGAAACTTTAAATTATTTTAGCGAAATACACAAAGACGGTTGTTGTATACTTTACTCCAGTGTTTGGACCGGCGGCCTATTACCTGGATTAACCCATAGCATACTTTTTCCCGGTAGATAGATTAGGGACCCATCTATTCGAAAAAATCTCATTCATGGTCCGATTTGTTTGAAATTTGCTGCGTATTGCCCTGATTAACCTATAGGATACTTTTTTGCGGTAAGTGAGGCAAGAACTGATCTATTCGCGAAAATCGCACTTATAGTCCGACGCGATAGGTGGTACCCAAGGCGAGCTATTTCTATTTAAACTTCATGCAATACTTCTCCCTCTATATCTATGTATATACTAGCAAATATCCGACTTGTTTCGCTGCGCCTTTTTGGTGTTGGTACTCCCTCTCCACACATCCAAAACTCTTAGTTAATAGATTAAAGCGCAGCGAAGAACGCAGGATATTTGCTAGTACTCTTATTAAGCTTCATTCTGTCTAAAATTAAATACTTTTACCGTAAATTTGAATTAAGGTCTCTAGGATGCTTTAAAGTTACGCGAATTTTTTCTCAACTTGCATTAAAATAGAATTTGAATTAGCGCTCTCCTACTGGGTTATTTCTTTGTTAACGCGGTGAAGTTTCGTATATACATACATACATATATGTATATGAACATATTTATATATGTAATCGCTCTTTTGTATTTACCATTAGCTTGTTGACACTATCCAAATCACATTTGGAAGACAATTGCCATAGCATCCTGTGACAAATAATTGTAATTTATTTGTTCCTCCTGCTAATAAAAGAACATTTAGCGATAATTACCATATTTCTTACTTCTGCTACAATCAATTTTACTTTGTCTTTCCTTTCCTTTTTCACTTACAGGCCTACGAATACGAGTTGCCGACTTGTTTTTTAAGTTACTAGCATGTGTTCTGTATATACTACGTGTGATAACGGATACGAATCCAACATTTGCAACATGGTAAGTAAAATAATTGATATTTTGATAGAAAAATAAAATGCAATTAAAGCAGATAAAAGAAAACTAATAAACCGCAAACTGCTACTAAAGAGAGAAAAATTTTAAAACTTAAATTGAATGAAAAACTACTAGAGAAGTAAACTAAACTACTAGAGAACTAAAATAAAAGTACAATGCAATTGTGCAAAACCTGAAATTTATTTTCATTTGAATAAATATATTTTTCATTTACTATATTTTCTTCTTCTTCTAGTTATGGCTGCTCAGTGAGCAATAAAACGGAATTTCTCGTTTCGGCTCAACTAACCGAAGAGGAATTCCAGGAGAATCCTATTATCAATTGGGAGGCTATATTATGGGTGAATCGGCCCACAGTGCTGTGGGCAGCGCAATTAATTTTAGCATTAGTATCACTAACGGAGGCAGTACTACTAACATATCTAGGCTATAAGGTGAGTAAAGGTGGAAGTCAATGAAATAAATCAAACAGTAAAAAGCAAGAAAAAGATTTGGCCTTGGGTTGGCGGTTCTACTGAAACGATTTTGAAACCAAAAACACTATATGAAAGGTCTTTCCTGTAGCTGGCAAGAGTTTTTATGGTTTCAAAAATTATTGAAAATACGACCACAATGGTGATGTCAAAATTTCCGTATTTTCTTGTAGTTTTTGTTGAAAGCTCTTCAATGCTAGCGTGCAGAGCTTTTTTAAGCCTTTCATACAATTTATAGGTCAAAGCTCTCTCAGCCCTTTACCGTTTTAAAAACTTATATTGCAACCCTATTTTTATACGTTCTATATAAATTTCTAATATTTCTTTTTTTATTCGCAGGGAAATATCTGGCAACAGATTCTTTCGTTTCATTTCATTCTAGAATTAATTACGACAATACCATTTGCACTAACGGTAAGTAGATACATATGTATATAAAAAGTTAACTCTTATAAAGCTACTCGAATCAAAATATTTGTATAAATTTATTTATTTTTTGAATGACATTAATAATAAGCTTTTCATTGTTTTCTGATATCTACACATAATTTAAGTTAAGGTAGATTAAACTATAAATAATAATAACATACAATAAATTTGTGTGAGCATGTTGCCATAAGCTCTACGCATAGTTCTTCAGACTAGACAAATTTCAGGTTTTATATTACACCTTTGCTCCTTTTTATTGCTGGTAGTAAAATCAGCTACATGTCTATATTTTGTGCACCCCTTTTATATTTCTATGTTTCTTTTAGCCTTGTTTATCAAGCCTTCTTTACATCCATTGTTTTTTGCGGTATTATATATTTTGTACGCTTCTTTTCTTAACGGAGTTCTTTCAACTACCGTTATTAAATGTCTAAACTCTGCGTTTTTCTGCTCTTGGTCGAAGTAGTTTACTATTCCTCCTAGCTTCATTGGTGCCTTTTCTGTGTTGGCTGTTGAGATATTCCAGTATCTTCTGTTCTTTGTTTCGCGCCACAAGACTTATGATATCAGCATTATATCTCGCGTAGGATCCTACTCCTTGTCTGCTCGTCTGCTTGTCTCTCCTCGTTTCTTTCGAAGACGCTGGAGAGGCTAATCGATCTGCCCTTAGGAAGCGCCTTTACTTCGATCAGCATGCCTACTGCTAGGGCAGGTCTGTTGAAACAGCCCTACACACAGTTGTTGAGAGCATCGGGTAGACCTTTTTGCAGAAGGGATCCGCAGTTGGTACCTTCCTTGATATCGATGGGGCTTTTAATAGTATTTTGCCTGACGCTATAGTTAACTCTCTAAATAACTAAGAGATCGGCGCCGAGCTTGTCAGATTTTATTACCGTTTGCTCTGCAACAGAGCTATCGCAGCAGAATAGGGCAGCGCTTTAGTCTGCATATGTGTGAGTAGTAGTGCCCCACAAGGGGATGTTCTTTCATCGCTGCTTTGGGTCGTTGTCGTCAAAGACCTTTTGGTGCTGATTATGCTGATGATTTAGCGGACAGACCACTGCACGCCGGTTTTGGGTCCGAATTTCTGTTTTACCACAAACATTCCAGCGAGAAAGGACTGAGCAGAATGCAGTATCTGGAATCGGGGATCCTGTAAACTTATTTAAAGATGGATCGAAGCTTAGTGGGAATGTAGGTGGAGATTTCTTTTGAGCATAACTCCCCAGAAGCCTGAAATTTGGGCAATCGGATCACTGCAGCGACTTCCGGGCAGAGGAGGCCGCAATAAAAGAGGCTTCAGATTGGTTTCTCCGTACCTTTAAAGGTGGTGAATATTTATTCCGACAGCCAAGCAGCCACCAAGGCTCTTGGCTGCTTAACGGTGCGTTCGAGATCAACGCAGGATTGTTTGACTTCCTTATCAAACGCATCAGGTTACTTCGCTATTAAGTTTATTTAGGTTCAAGGTTCCAGCGAAATCGCTGGAAAATTCATGTCCGTTGAGTTGTCAAGGCATGGAACCCTTGGGGAAGTACTTCCGGATAGAGTAAGTCTGCGTGCTTCCCTGACCTTTTGTCTACCTGTGGACAAATTGACATTTTGGTCAGCTCAGTGAGCTCTGGACGTCGTTTTTTTTTGCGTCATTCAAAACTTGAAATTTCCCCTAGAGTTTTACGTCTCTCATCGGACTAGTTTGTTTATCCTAGGTAGAGCGATCATTAAAAAGATCGAAGGATTCATTCTTGTCACGTGATATGCTTGCTTTGGGCTTATTATTATTATTTTTTTTTGCGTATTGTGATTTTTAATTATTGATAGGGTTTTTACACGCACATATGTAATTTTCGCAAATTTTGTTTAGATGAATATATGTCTTTCAAGTCTCATTTTCGTTATATCCTTCGCAGATACTATGGTCGCCTTTACGAAATCTATTTATACCCATATTCCTCAATTGCTGGCTGGCGAAGCGATCGTTGGAGAATATGTTCGTAAGTATCAAAAATTTGTAAGCTAACAACTGTACTATATATCAGTCAAATTACCGTTCATAATGTAATATAAATTTCTAAATTTCTCTAACTATTATAGAACGATTTGCATCGTGCCATGCAAAAGTCACAATCAGCGCTCTCCCAACAACTCACCATACTCTCCGCCACACTGTTGTGCCTGGTGTTCACAAGGTGAGTATTAGTAAATAGTAAATAAACAGCAAATCTGGTGTCAGTCGACAAGTCAAAATGACAAGCGATTTTCTGGCATATTTACCATTCCAGCTTTCTAATTACTGCTTGTGACTTGCAGATGACTTGAAAAACAATAGGCGAATTCGCGCTTTGTGGCATTATAGCTTAAATGTTGCTACGTAGCAAACTAGCACGCATTTTGTTGATTTTCCAAAAGCATATCGTGAAATCCCCCTTTTGTACTTTCTCCAATAATACGCATATATGCCAATACTACTTAGCAATCTCATCACGCAGCGGCACTTACATTTGAAAAATCTAATTTTAGTTACTAAGAGCTACTTTATGACTTTTTGCCACTTCTATGTCATATGCGCAATTACAGTTGCTGCTTAAGTCAACTGCTTTTGCATATTTATTCTCCTGTTTTTGACCCACTCGACCTCTCCTTATCATTAACAACACTCATTGATACTAGTCCTTTTTTGTACTAATTTCTTCTGCTCTTTCTACATATCTCATCCTTCTACATTTCTACATTTACAGCGTCTGTGGCATACAGCATTTTCAACGCGCCGGTCATCGTCATTTGAATTTGTTTCAGAGCACGTATTATGTGGTTGTGACATTCTCAACAGTCGGTTATGGCGATTTCGTGCCCGATATATGGCCTTCACAACTTTATATGGTGATTATGATTTGCGTAGCACTTATAGTGCTGCCAACGCAGGTGAGTAAAGATGACAATATGTAGTATGCATTGTACATATGTACATAAATGTAAGCTATGCGTAACCATTTACACACAAATACATGACGCCGATGAGTTTAATAATACACTAACTGCCAATAACTAAATGTAGAATCACAGCCCCATGCCCATGTACCAATACTTAGTAGGTATACACTTAAATGCTTGAGCATCAATTTGGGTCAAATTCTTTTTATGCTCCTGAATACTTCTTAGTACTTCATCAATGCGATGCGGGCATTTCTACGTCAAGATAATAGTCCTTTTATGCATTCATTGATATTTGCATTGAATGGCTCTGACAGTGGCGGTTGGCGATAATACGTAAGTGCTCTTAATTAAATATAGAACCGATGCTAAATAACTTACATATGTATGTATGTACTTATATGTATGTATATCTGTGCATCTACGTATGTATGTATTTGTATATTTATATTAGTGTGTTTGTAGTATTGTGTTTGGCTTTAAAATTATTTTAAACGCCAAAGCATATTACCTGAACGCTATTGCTCGACTAGTAAGGCACTAATTTGCTTCGGCATTTTAATTATTTCTGTGAAAATCGTGCGCAATGCACTTATTGACGTTTAAGAATTACCGTTAATGTTTTTCAAACAAAAAAAATTAATTATCTAATGGATTCTGTTGTCACAAGCATTTTTATTAGAGACATAACTATTATAGGAGAAAATAATAAAATCAATAATCATTATATCAAAATAAATATTTTTCGATTCATCTATAATTATTATTAATAATAATAATAACAGATTGTCGCTTACACATATGTTAGTGTTTGGCCGAGCATCTCCTCTGACTTGTGGCGTGCGCCACACTAAGCGGAGGGATCTACCGTTTTCCGCCGACTCCGAACGGCGATTGTATTTTCAAGAGAAGCTGTTTTTCATGGCAGAAATACACTCGGAGGTTTGCCATTGCCTGCCGAGGGACGACCGCTGTTAAGAAAAAACCGTTTTCTATATTTTTTGCGATGCTGCTTTGACCAGTGCTTGAACCCAGGTGCTGATGAGTGAAAGCGTGCACTGCTTACCACTACACCACAGCGGCGGATAATTATTATTAGAGGACTTATATTATAAAAGTCCTTTCATAATAATTATCAGAGAGATAAATATTTTTAAGTCTTCAAAGACTTTTATTTTAAGACTTAAAGTCTTTTCATAATAATTATGAGCGCGAAACAATTTTTTAACTCTTAAAAGACGGGACTTGTTCAGGGACCAGCTCGGAGCTAGGTGGGGCCAGCTCGACACTAGTTGCGGAGTAGTTTAGTAGTAGCAGGGCAGTCTCCAGCACATTCCCATCACCAAAAGAAAGATGAAGCTGGAGACGGCTCAAAACACTGCACTTCGGACAACGACTGGATGTCTTCTGATCTCGCCAGAACACCACCTGCAGGACGAGGCGAAAATGCTCCCCATAAAGGAGCACAACACAATGCTCTGCAAGCAATTGCTAGTAGGGAGCCACAGGCGTGGACAGAACACACACTTCTTGGGGCTACCGTTAGTTGAGTTTTACGACAACGACTGAGATATTAACCGATCTGGGCGCACGATTGAGAGAATACAAAGGTTGTGCCGATCTCGGACCGCTATTCCTCTCTTAACGAATTTGACAGAATCGTTGTTTGCATGACGTCACACTGGTGCGACTTGTTTACGTTTTTCTTGCAACATTTTTTCTTCTTCTTCCATTCTTGCTCACGTTTTGGCATTTCTCTCTCGCAATTGCACCAGTGTGACGTCACACAAAAGTTATTCTCAAAAATCCTCTCTGATCGGCGCAATCTTGTATTCTATCATTCTTGATCTGGGCGGGGTTGTTGTAGGCGCTACAACGACAACAAAAGCAACAACCAAAAGAAAGAGAAGAGGTGAGAGAAAGCAACCTTCTCGAACACTGCTGTGAACTTCGTAGCACTTGAACGACTGTCCTTTGTGAAGTACCTAGCTACGAGGTAGGCTTGCCCAAAGGCACGAACATTATCGTAAGCCTTTTCGAATAGACAAACAAAAAACGCAGATCAGCTATGATATCGGTGCACTGTGCAATGATTATTCTCACTGTGTTTATTTGGTATGTGGAAAACGCAGTTACCACGTCAGTTATCATAATCGCCCAGCTCATCGTTTCCCACGATTTCGATAATAATGCCATCAGTCCACTCATCTAAAAAGAGGGCGCTATCCCAAGCGGCGAATTTTTGGAGAAACTTTTCAAACCCCGCTGGTATTCCATCCGAGCCTGCTGCTTTATTGTTTGGGAACGATTTCATGGCAATAGTCAGTTCGAAAGCTGTGGGCGCATCTGGTTTTATACCGGCGTTGGTTTTTCAAACGAGTCAATTCTTTGGCAAATGTGGTTCAGAACTGACGCACAGCAGATGTTTTGGGGGAAGTAACCCACACTATTTCCCCACAGTGTCAGGGTGCAATGTCGCTTACCGTTGTGAGCAGTGTGTGCCCGCACTACCTCCGTAAGTACTTCGAGAAGGCGGACGGTACGGTTTTATAGGAATATAAGTAAGTACTTACCAATTAGAAAAAAATGTATTGATCCAACAACGAGGAAAATAACTAAATGAAGCGGGTTGGATTTACCGTATTGAACTCGGTGTTAGCCTTCTTTATTTATAATAAAGTTCTTAATCTAATTCTTGGCTAATATAAAAGTTTTTTGAACTTATAATTTAAAGCTACGTACTAATGCCGAATTTCCACTTGGCCTTAAAATGACAAAAAATGTACGCCATTTCAAAAATGTCATGTGGAAACAGATAACTATTTTTATAAATATAATGACACGGTTTTATTTTTTTTAATGCCCAACATTTTCATAAAAAAATTTGCCATTTAATACCTAGTGAAAACTCAGAATAAGTTTCAATAATTATGCATAAATTCTTTACAATATTTGCGCAATTAACTTCTGTCTTAGTCCAACAATTTTTTTTATATCTATTTAATGTTATTTTCTTTTTTAATTTGCTTACATCAATTCACTTTTAATTTAAGCCGAATTTCCACCAGGCATCGCAATGACAAAAAATTAACATATGCCATTTAAAATATGTCATGTAGAAACAGACATAATGACTAGTTTTATTAACGAAAGGTGCGAGTATTTTTAATACTCAACATTCTCATTAAAAATTTTGTCATTTCATGCCTAGTGGAAATTCAGCATTAGAGTTTTGCATATACATTTTTTATATTTTCCAACATTTTTTTCTTTTTTGATAATTACACATAATTATATTTAAATAATATACTGCAAAGGCGTGGCAAGGCAGCAAATATGATGGCTGCTTCCTGTCATGTTGATTATTATCGTAGCGAATGACGAGGATATGGCTCGAATTTGATCTAATTCAATAACTTTATGGTCGATGGTCTTCAGCACTGGATTGTTTTGGGAATACTTCCTTCGTTTCGCCTTTTAAATAATTGTAGTGCAAAAATCTACTGAAGCCCACAAAATCTCACCAGCAACATATACTTCCGTGGAATTGTTCTTCGCTCATAATGGTCCCTTGATCCAAATAAAACGTGTTTCTTTCTGGTGGCTTTTGCAAACTTTTAAAGAACCACATTATTCTGCACTTTAAAGGTTAAGCCACCATCTCTTGCTTTTTATTTGTCGATTTGGGCCAAAACAAAAAATAAAAGACTTCATGAGTTGTTCATTCCGAGTATGGAATGGTGCGTCTTTGCATTCTTTCGTTGCCCATCCATGGGTTCCAGGACGATGGACCTTTTCACTGAAGCGTCATAATGAATGCATTCAACATGTGCAATCATTGTAATTTTCTAGGCTTTATTATGTTCATATCATTTAAAAGCTCGCACAATTCGTCGTATCGTCTTCTTCGGTACCCGTTGCCTTCGAGAACAGGGTCATGGCTCTTACGTAGAAAACTTCTGTCGAAAGCCCCAGAGCCTTGTCATCTTTGTTCAACATCGCCCATCTTTGTGTACTGTATTGTATAGAAGTACGGACATGATGAGTGTTTTATGGAGTGTAACTTTTCTTCGCCGAGAGAGGGTTCTGTTTTGAAATGACTACCGAACCTAAAGTAGCACTAGATTGCAGGAGCGATTCTTTGCTTGTTCTCCAGGCTGACATTGCTGGTGGTGTTTATGCTGGGTCCAAGGTAGACAAAAAGTCCTTCACTACTTCAAAGCTTGAAATGCCAACACTGGCATGTGTTTCAAAATGCGAAGTAATTTATTGCATTACCAGAAGCTAGTTATTTTTTTCATCATTAGCCAAATAAGACCAAATTCTTTTGCTGCTTTTTCTGAAGAGGTGAATATCATTTGTATACGCCGGTATCTTTCCACGTCGTTCTCGTTGAAAACAAGCTGACTTCGGTTAATCACTGGCCGCTGGGCGCCTTCACTATTGTCCACGATTCCGTTAAATTCAGAGCTGTAAACACAGACGATGATGTTCATTGATAACCGCGTTAGCCTTACCATGCCATCATCTTCAAGAACTTATCCTGACTTAACCCTTGTTAGATATACTTTTATTTTCAAAATACATTTCTTTTAACCCTTTAAGGGCAATAAAACTGTACTTAAAAAAATTAAGATACTTATAAATTGCGAACTGTGATTCACCGTGTGCTTAATAAACAAAATCTGCCGAAAAAAAACAAATTTCCATGTGAACAAGAATATTTTTACATAAAAATATTTCACTCATATATTTCTTTACGGAACTTTAGTAAATTTTTTTATCTTAAATATTATGAAAATATCTACATAAAAAAAAATTAGGCGATTATGACATTCTTTACTACAAAAATAAAATTTGTTTCACATTTTTTAATTTTCAATAAAAAGTTATTTTAATAAATTTTTTTTTCTTTCAAACTCATTATCTTCCAAATAGTACTTTTACTATTGGAATTAAATTTGAACAAAATTATTATTTTATCGGAAAATTTCCTCAAAAAATATTTTTTAATTTTTTCTAATTCTTGGTAGGTTTTTTTAAAACTTAATCTAAATTATTATTTTAACAAAACAAAAGTAGTAAATATTCATTCAAAAAATATTTATTACCTAAAAAATAATTTTTTCAGTTTTTTCCAATGCTTAGTAAGTAAAATTTTAGATAAATAATTTTTTCTAAACAAAATACTTTTTTCTCAAATATTGGAAAATAAAAATTTTTCTAGAACTAAACTTCAAAAAAAATATAAACTGCCGGTTTCACCAGCAATTTAATTATAAAATTATTTTTTGCGTTTGGTCAGTTTTCGTAGTGAATTCAAATAAAAAAAACATTTCTAAGTAACTTAAATTGCTTTCGTGAAAGTGGCTATTTTATTTACTTTTCCTAAAAAAAAAATATTTTTGCAATAAATGTTTTGTCAAAAAATATTTTTTTTTCAATTTTTGGTAACTTTCTCTAATTTTTGTGGGAATGATAAAACTTTTTTTTCAATTTATAGTAGGTTTGTTATATATATATTTATAAAGAAATTTTTTCCAAAATTGGTCAAAGTATTTTAATTTATGGCATTTCTGTTTTAAAATATTTTTAAGATGTTTCCCTGGTGTTTGCGTGAAAATTTTGGGCAGAATACTGGCATCTTATAATAAAAATAAATCAAGTTTTTGAACAATTTTAGCCTTTAAACGTTTATTCAGGCGAAAAAGTAACGAAAATACTAACTTTTTCATTGTCACTCGAAAAATTCATTATTTTTTTAATAACTTTTAACAACAATTTTCAAATAGAATATTCATGGACAATATATCTGTGAAGTTTTAAGACTGTGCCACCAAATCAAAAAAATGGCAGTATGCAGAATATCTGTCGCAGCTATTTTGTAATAATTGAAATTTTAAGATTTTTTAATTCAAATAATTTAAGACACTTCAAAAGACACTGAAAATGGCACACCGCCGAAACCGGTTTGTATCAAAACCAAATTTGACAAGGGATGACGGAAAATCGTTCCACATTACATCACGCTCCTACCCTGTCGCAAACACCAACAATGAAAATGAGAATACTTCAAAATGTTAAATATAAAGTGTGAAAATTCTCTTCTTGCCAAAGCGAACGAATCTAGTGTAATAAAACTGGTGTGCCACCAAATGAAAAATATAATACATTGAATAACTAAAATTCCAATTTTTGCTATTTCTATTGGCACACCCGAAATTTATTATAAAATTGTTATATACATGTAGAAAGTAATATACATGTGCATAAGGAATACTGTGCAAAAATTTTCCACGCCAATATTTAATTACTTTTAAATAATACGACATTTAAATTACGTGCTACAGCGCGTTTACGTTACATACACAACTACAGTTATATGAGCTTGAGTTGTTATTTTCACTGTTTTTAATATAACTTTTTTAAGTTTTCATTTAAATACAATTTTGCGGAGGAATCTTGTTATTTATGCAAAACTGAACATAATTCATTGTCTAAGATAACTGTGCCACCATTTTCGACCAAAAACACGTGTTTGTCGCAAAATGTTTTATTTCATTTTATTTTCTTCGGTGGGAAAAGGACAAACATTGTAAGCCAACTCGATTGACAGTCAATTGTTGGTCCTTACGTCCACGACTGTAAAAATTACCACATTCATTAATGAGCTTTATTACGCTGCGCCATTTCAAATGCGATTAACATTAATAGGTGCCTCCTCTTTAACTGTTCACTTTCTGTCGTCTTCCTGGAAAGAAAATTCTCAAAACCGTTCATTAGTTTTAGTTATTTACTATTATTTTGATCTTAATTTTGAATACAATATTCTTCTGGAATCTGAATCTGGAAGTTTTATTAACTTTATTTATATGCTGGATCATTTGTGAGAAATGCCAGTATTTTTTTTTTTAACAACGGGTGACAGCAATTATACCATTTTAGTTGGTGATTTCACTCGTCCATGGTGGCTGGTGAATTCAATAGGCCTACGTTTTCCTGGATGACGGGTGATGAACATCATTCCTGGAAATCTGGTGGGTCTAGTGCAGTGCCAGGCAGTTAGTAGCCTCGCGAGCCTATGTGCGCAAAGTGTTCAAATATCTTTGAACATGTGTGCATACATACATATATACATCTGCCAGGGTAATAAAGCTGAACATAAAAAAATGCGTACAATGATACTTATTGACACACAGCAAATGCAGTCTACTTTAGAATAGAAGATAAACAGTCCACTTTAGAATAGAAGATAAGCAAAATACATCAAAAAATGAGAAATCAACAAAAACGCATATATTGTAATACATGTCACTGGCAATATTTTGTACACAACCGAAATAAGATATCAATGCGTTGATCTCTTTTAAACAAATTCTCGCACATACAAATGCATACACCCATACATGCATTAGAAAATGCATTGATATTCTTTGTATGTATACGCAAATTCGAGCATTAAAATTATGATAAACCCAAAGCGTTGGTTTGTAAATAATATGTTCAAAATATATTTGAACAGGCTAATATATGTAAATACAAATACACATGTAAACACAGTCCATTCATGTGCACATATGTACATATAGACATACTTATGCACATACCAAAAAAAATATATTAATTGTAGTAGATAAAACTACTCTAAACAGCAACCATGAAAAGATATGATCTGCATTTCTTATCGCAGCAGAAAAGGTACACATACATATATATATGTATATATATATATGTATGTAAGTGCAACAAAGCAGATAAGAAATAGTAAAGCCATTAAAGGGGACCAAGGTCTTGTTTAATAGCCTAGTTACCAAAGACCAACGTTCTGCTTCTTCTTCTTTAATTTAATTGCATCAACCCCCCACAAGCGGTAAGGGGTACTCAAGTGGCATTTGACGCTATCTATATTTATATAGGCACAACAAAAAAGCACTTTATTTGCATAGGCAAAATAAACAAACCCTATAAATTCTATAGGCATAATTAAATTAAAGAAGCCCTATCAATTGTATAGGCATATCCGATTTGTAAGTCGTTGAAGCACAAGGGATGCTCATAATCGATTTATTGTAATCCAAAAGAGCAAATATCGGCTGTGAGTGGAGGCACAGCGAGGTCAACAAGGCGGCCAAACCAATTACCTCTAACGGCTCTTTTGGAGAAGAAAAAACAATATTCAATTGACTAAATCCATTAATAAAAAAACATGGCAGAATCTAATGAAGCTGGAAAAGCCAATAATCTGGAAAGAAAAATTTTGTCACAAATAGCTCGATTTTGGAAACTGGATTTATGAGTCACTCAATGAACGCTACAACCTGAAGATTGACATCATTAGAGACTTTTTTTCGTATGTCATTCTAAGATTTTTGCTTGCGAGGACGTAATGCTAATAATTATGAAATTAGCTAAAGAAATTAATAGCAAAAACCTGGAAGTGACAGTCGAAAAAAGGATGGCTCAAGATGTCAACTTAAAAAATGCATACGCCAAGTTTGTCGACGAATACCAAAAACTGGGACATATGGTAAGAATACTTGATGAAAGAGACTGCAAATATTAATTTCCCCAGCAAGCTGTTATTCGTGAAAGCAGTACCACAACGAAACTGAGGGTGGTATTTGACGCATCGGACCTAAATTACAAAAAGATATTTTTGACATAATTTTAAAATGGATATTGTGAAAATTTGTGGTAACAGCAGACGTTGAAAAAATCTTTCGTCAAATTCGAGGTTTTAAAGAAGATCAACAGCTCAAAACATATTGTGGAGAAATGACAGTAAAAAGCCATTAACAGTGTTCAGATTAACTACTGTTAGTTATGGAACTGCTTCAGCACCATTTTTTGCAGTACGCAGCTTAATAAAAATCGCTGAGGACTGCAATGAAGAAAGAGTGAAAAAAGTTATAGAGACTTTTACATGGATGACCTCATGACCGGAGGAGATGGTGTACAAGAGTGTAGTGAAGTTAAACAAAAAGTTGAGCAACAGTTAATGAAGTTTGGTTTTCATTTAAGAAAATGGCTCACGAATAATTCTTCGGTGCTGGAAGATAGTATGTAACAGTACAGTGAAGAAAATTATTTAATAAATCGTGATGAAATCGTGAAAACGTTAGGACTTAAATGAGTGAAATTAAAATATACATATTTTCAAATGGAGCAACAAATCAAACTGGCGGAAGAACTAACAAAGCTTCACTTTAAGTGCATGGCAGTGGACTTAAGTGAAGGCATCGAGGGAATTTCAAAACTGAGATATAGCGTCGATGAGTTGTGGAGCTCAATCAGCAGTGCCTACCAGGAGCTAATTAAGGACCCCAGCATGAAGAAATCGGGATGCGTGAAGGATGGCGTCGCTGGTAAATTAAGTACGCTGTACACAACAGCGTACGCAAGGATGAGTATGTATATTATGGTGTATTCATGCATCATAGGCATATTGCCCCACGCATTGATGTAAAGGAGTAAACTGAATGTTTATTTAGGTAAGGAAAAGCAAACCATGCGACTCAAGGACACTTGAATGCATGATGTTTAGTTTTGTAAAACTAAATCTTACTGATTATTCCCGTTTTCTTTCAACGATAATAATTGCAGCTATGTAAATAATATACATATACACACGTAAATGCATACTTATACACATGAGCTACGCACATTGTTAATGTACCTACATAAGTGTTAATCGATCAAAAACGGCAAAGGTCATAAAATATGGACGTTGATCCGTAGTAATTGTTTCCTTAGGCACAAGCACTTGACATGTTATGTTGTCCACATAAAATCATGTACCCAAGCGACAGTCGCACTTGAGTCGCTTGGTTTTTGATCTTCTTATGATGCACATGTGCAAATAGATCACAACATACATACATATGTACGTTCATCCAAATAATGAGATAAGGAAACGTCGTAACTAAAAACATGCATGTGCATCAACGTACACACACACACACACACACACATACATTTTAAATACACTTGTACACACAAACATGTAAATATAGACTAAGTAAAGGTTTTATGGTTAGGCTTAGGAAATTACTTATACATAAATAAACGCTCCACCGATGTTGGAGTGAGATATACGTTCATCTCTAAAACAGTGAGTTATACGTGCAGCTCTAAAACAGTGAGTTATACACATGTGCAGCTGTAACCACATGATTTGTGTCTTACGTTTATGTGCACAGCCAAAAGTACGAAATATGCATTGTATTTTAAATCTCAATATGTGATGCGACCTTGAACAGTGTCTGGATGCGTGTTGGTGTTTAATTAGGTTTAAGTTATATGTGCATAGCACAATGGAAGTGTTATGTACAGTAGATTAGTAATGTTGGCAGTTAGGTTTAGAATCTTACATAAATAAAGACGGCTGGCTACTCTGTAGCGGTGTGATTGATTCTCTATTAGAAACTCGATGGCTTCATTTCATATCGGGCTTGTCATCCATGGTGTGTTTTCACATACATACATACATATGTACATATACACACACATACATATATAATTAGTTAAAGAAATAGAGTTAGAAAATTGTATATAAAAGAAAAATTTTGCATAAACAAATCCGATTCGTAAGGCGTCTCAACCTAACCACTCGTTCTCCGCTTCTCACTTTCTTTTATTTTTATTTTTTAATGTTTTATTTCCCCCCACCTGAGGTAAGGGGTAAAACATTTAAACATTTAATATTTTCAAATTATCCTCTTACTTTTTAGTCTCTACTTCACCCCACCAGTGGTAAGGGGTAGAGATCTTTGAAGAAAGAGTATTTTCAGAACAAAGCATTGCTATCGCTTATTACCCCCCACCAGAGGTAAGCAACAAGTGACATAGCAAGCAACCAAATAAAGAAAGGAAAAAACGAAATGGTTTTCCCACCAACATGTTTGCCTATATATTACGGAAAGTAGATGCTTGGTCGATATATTTAAGTAAATATTTGAGTTTTTCATTTGGTTTGTGAATTCGGAGATAAAACAAATTTGAATTTTTTGGCAGCTATTTGTTTCAATACACACATTTTATACCCGAGCGCGCTTGTTATCAGATACATTTCCTCAAAAATAATGGATGTAAGTGATTGACAGCAAATATCAGTGCATTTTTCATTAACAATTGCCATATTGTAATAAGTATGTACATTGTCCACCTGCGTTTCTACATATGCTTACAAAAGCAGGTAAAACATTAGATGAATCTGCAACGTGAAGCCGCTCTATTCCTGGACTGAGGCAACGAATTAATGAAATTAAGGATAAGATTGTAAAAGGGGAGTACACAATTGTCATTGAACGTGGAAAAAGCAAGGTTTGGGAAATTTTTGGCAAGGTTGAAAATAGTGGCAGTGTGGTAAGAGATGTTGTGGCATGCAAAAATTGTAACAGCGTTTTCAAATCTGGGCCAAATAGATGCGTTTTTAAGCTTTTCTCGCTGACGTCAGGATTTTTTAAAAGGACCTTGAAAATTTAATAATATGAGTAATTCAGAATGGGGTTTAAAAAATGTAGTGCAATGTACTTAGGAAAACGGCATGGGTATCCAATTAAAGAGAAAATTCTGTAGAGAAAGAACAGATTAAATGTTTTGGTGCACAAGGTATTGAAAATGTTCTTAAAAATTGTATCCTTAAATATCCTTGCAATTTTGCAATACTTATTTTGAAAAAATCATATGTTAAGGACTAATATAAACTCGACAACGTCCTCTAATATAGTCCTTCTAACTTTATTGATAATAAAATTGATTAAAAGGGCATTTCAATACCTGTTCGTCCTTGTGAACCCAAAAAATTTAAATTTTTTGAAATCCTACAGAATTCTCAGTTTCATTTGGTACCAATTTTTATTTTACATTGCACTGAATTCTTAAAATAATTTTTAGAATTTATCATATCTTTGAAATTATAAAATTCTAATAAAAAAAGGTTACACATATATACATATATGTGTATTAGGAATATGTATATAAATATATATATATATTTGTATATAAATGTGCTGGACAAACTGCGTTTGTCTAGTTAGAGATAGGACTAATTTTAAGTTCTCTATAAATAAAGGCTCCGCGCAATCGGAGCGTCAGTGTCCTTTTAATGTACAGTGATTACAGTGCGTTCTAATTTCAACATTTGGTGACCCTCAGGAACAGCAACTTCTGGTGAGTATTTTTGTGTCTAAAATTTAATATCTATTTTGTATTTAATTTTTTTTCGGTGCGTTGGTACAGATTTTGCTTGCGATCACCTCATGTAGGAGGGTTAAGGGAAGCAGGTGTTAAAGTAGTGAAGAAACATTTGGAATCGGTTGAGGATTATAACTTTACGTTTGAACAACTGTCAACTTTTATGGCAGAAATAGAAGCTATCATGCTATCACACCCTTTAACATCTCTCTCCGACGACCCAAATGACTTACAAGTTTTAACACCATCACACTTTCTTATAGGAATATATCAAAGTATTCTAATGGACAATAAGAATAATTCGACGTATAAAAACTATAGAGATGGTTGGAGAGACGTTTAGAAATTTATTAATGATATGTGGGAAAGGTGGTCTCAAGAATATTTAAGCGAACTACAAAAGCGATACAAATGCCAGCATCCAAAAACAAATATTGAACCAGGAACTTTAGTATTATTAAAAGATGATAATGCCCCATCTCTTGATTGGAAAAGAGGTAGAGTTATTGAAACCAAGTTAGGTCCAGATAACTTAGTTAGAATGGTGACTATCAAAACGGCCTTGGCGATAAGCCAGAGGGCTGTACAAACCATATGCCCATTTCCGGCAGATATATTTGAAATAAACGAAAATGAATGTAACATTATGGACCGTTGACGAACCGTCTGAGGATATTTGGTACATAAATACCAGTTTCAATTTGTCAGCCAAATTGCCTGAGCTGAAGTGGTTCAAATGTAACGAAACTATCACTTCAATCAAGTTAGGAGATATTCCAAGGATGACAACAGATTTCAAGTTTGACCGAGGATTCAACTTCGGTGAGTTCAGTCTAGATGACATGCTGGGAGAATTTAATTGGAAGTCAACTATATCAACGATCGCCATCATCTTGTTAGCAGTTTTAGTTCTGAAGCTTGCAATAGGGAGGAGAATGCGAAATCTTCCACTGCTTATTATCACAGCGAACGGCAGTGCGCGAGTTAACGACGTTAATACATATACTGCATATATTACATACATACATACACTACATACATAGCTAACATGCCTGGTCACATACATTACATATATACATAAACTATAATGTACAAATAAACATGTTTGTCTCATAAGTAACAAAAGAATATGATAACATTGTAAACAACCTTCAATAACAAATCTAATCACTAAACCAATAACAAACACCATTTATCATCAGTAGTAGAAATGGTATAAATAGATGTAAGCATAAACATGTAAGGAGTTCGAGATTATACGAATTCAAATAAAGAGCTCTTGCTCAGAAAAATATAAAAATATTTTTTTTTTTTTAAACTTTCCTGACTTGAGTATTAAACTGGGGGCTCAACCGGTCTTAAAAGCCATTTTCTAATCCTGTAACGTTACAAAGGATAAGGAAAAATATAAAATCCCACGGGAAGTAAGACTTCCAGCACTACATATTTGAAAAAAGTGCTTAAATAATTAATATAAACACAAACAACACACGATTCAAAACAAGTGAATCGAAAAGTGAATCAAAAAAGTGAAACACAAAGGCGAAACTGGATACCTTACGTAAATTAAAAACAATAAAAAAAAACAAAAACTTACGACGACAACAGAAAACTAGAAAACCCCATAAAAATGGAGGAACAACTAGCTCAACTACACGCAAACATGGCTGCATTGGTAAATCAGATCCAACAACAACAGGCGGACTTCACAGAGAGAGTAGCTCGGCTAGAGCAACAAAACGCTCCACACGAAGTGGTACTACACGACGAAGTCAAACTAACATCACCGACCCAAGGGATATAGACCTTGAATTGTTCAAATCTCTACCAAAATTCGATGGAGATAAAGAGCAATACCGATCATGGAGATCACAAGTTTGGACCTTCATGGAAGCGATAAAGAACTTCCAATACCATCCAAAATATTACAGCGCCCTGGGAATCATACGAACAAAGATTACAGGACCAGCTGCGAATATATTAACAAATCACAACACCAAATTAAATTTTTATTCAATCATCAACCGACTTGACTATACTTATGCTGACCAACGCCCACTATATGTCCTCCTGGACCAAATGAAAAAAATCTCACAAGGAAGAAAAACTCTCGCAGAATTCCACGGTGAAGTATCTAAGGCACTTAATTTATCCTTAGCCAAAATCGAAATGTCCAGTGATGACAACAACGAAGGTATGAAAACTTACGCCAACCAAGAGGCAGTAAGAACGTTCATCCTTGGCCTAAATTCAAAATATACCAGCGGTACACTGTATAGCCATAATCCAACAAATTTGGAATCGGCAGTACGCGACAGCCTGTACCATATCACACGATAACGTAAATGAAGAATTCGAAACACAGAACGTACAACCCAGATTCCAGCATCATAGGCAAAATCGGAGCACCTACTCACAACCACATCGTGAAGAGAGCTACTATAAGCCAAACATCAGAATTCAAAGAAACGACTACCAACAACGAGGAGACCATCAACAAAGAAGCTTCTTCAATCAACAAAGACAACCTGCACCTATTCCAATGGACGTGGACCACTCTAGACAATATGTCCCAACAAGTAGACGCAATAATGCCGTAAGTCACAATAATAATATACCTAACAATATATATAAGAGAGATAGGACATTCAGTCATAATAACGTAACTACTCCACAAAATAAGTCACAAAGAATAAATCAAGTAAATAGAGAAGATCTAGAGTCTAGAGTAGATTTTTCAAATTACGAAGAACAATTCGAAGCAGGCAGTACTTTTTTAGGCGAATAAACGGGCTGCCTTGCTTACAAACAAAATGCGGCCTAACCGGCACGCCCGTTACCTTATTAGTTGACACTGGCTCCACTAACAATTACATAAATATAAATTGCAATATAGGAAAATCGATAAAAATAAAACCATTTAAAACCAAAACCTTACATGGTCACTCAATTATAAATTCTAAAAAAATAATAACGATGTACGGACATCATTTAACTTTCTATGAAATTAAAGAATTAAACGACTTTGACATGATACTCGGAGAACAGGGACTACGCCAAATAAAGGCAGAAATCAGTTTATTTGATTATAGTTTATAATATCAAAGAAAAAAGGCCCTAAAAGTAGAAACAAAGATTAATTATACTATTAACAATAAAAAATTTAAAGATCAAGTCGATGAACTTATGAAGATAAATAATAATATTAGTGAAACATTACCTTTTACAACGACGATACAAGCATCTATCAGGACTGAATCAGAAGATCCCATATGGACAAAACAATATCCATATCCCATGTCTGATCACGACTTTGTCAGGAAAGAAATTGAGAAACTTTTAAATAACGGTATAATACAGCCAAGCAAGAGCCCATATAACTCACCTATATGGACTGTTCCAAAAAAGGGCACCGATGACCAAGGCAAGCCCAAGTGTTCAAATATCTTTGAACATGGGTATATCTGCCTAAGTAAGATAATAAATATAGGTAGTAAAAACATTTAAAAATATATGTATACACAGTACACAAATAATCACTTTTTTGTCCTCGGCAATATGTTCAAACATCTTTGAACATGAGTACATATCTGCCAGGGTAATAAAATTTAACATAAAAAATACGTGCATATGTATGTACCTACTTAGACAATAACATATACTCATCCATATGAACATGTATTTAGAAAAGGATCGTTTTGTCTGCACATGCAATGCACTGTCTGCAAACCAAACTTGACAAGGGATGACGGAAATTCGTTCCAAAATAAAACAAAACATACTTATTTACATACAGAAAATATTTACGTATATGTATACAGTCCACTACTCTGTCAAATGTATGATAAGCAAAGCAATCGAAATTCTCTGCGATCTTGTTGCCTGAGTACGAAGATTGCTGCTTATCATAACATAAATTTAAAATCACATAAATTGTAATACATACTGAAGTAAGAGATCAATGCGTTTATCTCTTGCATACAAATATATATACACACATACCTATGCATGCATTAGAAAATGCATTAGATAATATGCTTTGCATGCATGTATATAGCCGATGCACATGCAAGCAATAAAAATATAATTAGAAGACCAAGGCATTGGTTGGTAATCTTATGTAAATATACATACATACATGCACATGTACATATACACACACATACATATATAATTAGTTAAGGAAATAGAGTTAGAAAACTGTATGTAAAAGAAAAATGTTGAATAAATTATTCAGATTCGTAAAGACTCTCAATAACACGCTTCTTTTCTTTCTTTTATATTTTATGCTTTACTTCCCCCCACCAGAGGTAAGGGGTAGAGAATTTTAAAATAAGAGTATATTGTAGTTCGCGCATTGCTGAGCGTTACTTGTTACCCCCCACCCGAGGTAAGGAACAAGTGACTCAGCTCTGCTACGAACACAATTACTTAGGAAACATAAAGTAAGAAAATTGTATATAAAGAAGAAATATTTAATAAATATGCAGAATCGTAAGGACTCGCACCTAACACTCTTCCTCTCTATTTTATTTGTATGCTTTACTTCCCCCCACCCGAGGTAAGAGATAGAGAAATTTAATATAAAGCAATCAAAACACTTGGGCTGCATAGGGATTCACAAAAAGATCAGTTTCAATTCCAAATCAATTTGAAGCATATTTCGTTAGGACAACTGGGACACGCTTCTTATCAGGAGCGTGTAACCAGAATAGTATGTAAGCACATAAGATACACATACATACATATATGTGTATTAGAAAAACCAGAAAATCCTTAGCGGAAAAATAAGGAAAGCTTCATATCTCGGATATATTCAACATATTCAAACAATGAGGACGGAATTCAATGGAAATCATGCAAAAATCATAGCTAAGCAGAGCCAAGAAGCCGACAAATACATTGATAAACATTTAAAAATACAAAATACAGCCAAATATTTACGAGCAATAAGCGGCAAACAACTTGAAGCTGAATCGATGGGCGAAATGAGTGAGTTCGAGCCATCAAATAGTAATTCCGACGTAGAAAGGAGATCTCAACGTCGAGGAACAAAGCTCAAAATTACCATAGAAGAAATTCCATAAAATAAATTGGATTCTGTCGAAGAAATAAGAGAGTTCAGGTCTAAGCTTCAAACACAGTTTGTATTCAAATATCTTTGAATATGGATACATATCTGCCTGAGTAATAACATTAAATATAGCAAGAACTTTTTAAAAAATATGTATAAAGTACATAAATAATCACTTTTTTGCCCTCGGCAATATGTTCAAACATCTTTGAACATGTATGCATACATACATAAATCTGCCAGGGTAATAAAACTGAACAAAAAAAAATATACATACGTACAATAATACTTATTGATACACAGAAAATACAGTCCACTTTAGAATAGAAGATAAGTAAAATACATAAAAAATGGGAAATTAACAAAAACCCATAAATTGTAACACATTTCACTGTCAATATTTTGTACACAATCGAAATAAGACATCAATGCGTTGATCTCTTTTAATCTAATGTTCGCGCATACAAATGCATACACCCATACATACAAGCATTAGAAAAATGCATTGATATTATTTGCATGTATACATATAGCCGAGGCAAAAGCAAAAAGCATTAAAATTATAAAATTATGATAAGACCAAAGCGGTTGTTTGTAAATAGTACATACCGGAACAACATGTACAAACACACACACACACATACATATGTATTTACAATTAGTTAAGGAAAATAGAATTAGAATTTGTATATAAAAGGAAAATATTTAATAAACAGATGAGAATCGTAAAGACTCTCAGTTAACACTCTTATTAAGTTTTACTTCTACCCACCAGCGGTAAGGTGTAAAGAATTTTAGAATAAGAATATTTGTAGTTCAAGCATTGCTGAGAATTACTTGTTACCCCCCATCCAAGGTCAGGAACAAGTGACTCAGCTCTGCAACGAACAGTTTGAATATGTAGAAGAAGCTTTTTCTGAAACTCGCTGTGCCCATTTAAAAGCCATTACTAAAGACTCAATAGAAGAACAAATGGTGGACTTCCGAGAATAATATGGCGTTAATATTGAGAAGTTAATAGATAAATTGAAAAGGTGCACGTCAACACAAACTGTTTCATAAAACCACAGGAGATTAAGATTCCGATATTTTATGGCGAGATGAAGGAATGGTCATTATTTTGCGATATTTTTTAACGTTTAGTGTGTAATTTGAAGCACTTTATGAAGTAGAAGAGATTTTCCGACTGAAGTCATCATCTAGAAGAAATGCTGGAAGATTAATTCAACATTTACAAGAAAATGAATCCAACTTTTAAGACGCTTGGCAAATTCTCTAGCAGGAACGATATGACAACAGAAGGCTGCAATTGAAAACACAAGTAGACAGCCTTGTCGATCAAGATTGCAAGATTCTTGGGCATCAAATTGTTGAATGCAGAAAGTTCCCGAAATTGACTACGATGAATCGTTGCGGTTTTATAGTAAACAATAAGCCAAGAAATATTTGCCTCGATCGCGTATATGAAGGCAATTGTAATAATAAGAAAAAATTCAGTAAGTGTGGAAGAAATCATCTTAATTTACTGCATTACAATGAATTCCAGAAGGAAAAAAGAGCTGGTGAAGAAAATACGATAAAAAAAAATCATCCGCTATGATGACCAAAACCTCCGAAATAGCAATACTTCTAGCATTAGCCCAGATAAAAGAGTGAAGGCAGCAAATAGAGAGTACATGACATTGCGAGTACTAATCGATCAAGGATCACAGAAGACTACCATTACCAAAGAGAAGTGAAGTAACTGAGCTACAAGGGCTAGGAAATACTACGGTGAGGGTCTCCAAATTTAAAGTCAACATTGAAATCAAGCTGAGATTCCTAAGCAACGAAGTGTACAATATTGAAGCATTGATTTTGCCGAAATTGGTGAGTGCACAACCAGATAAAACATTTAAATGGGATATAAAACAATGGAGAAACTATTGTTTAGTTTTCTTATCGGCAACCTAATTCAACAACGTAATTTATTGCCACAAGCATTAGTCGATAAGATGTATACCAAAAGATAAGCAACAAACCAATGCATTGGTCCTTAGAGTATTTCGCTTGTCTGCACATACCAAGAATAGCGATAAGCACTTCGTTCTCCCTTCTAACAGCATAAGGGTTGATGCAACTATGCATTAATATATGCATATGGTAATGTAATACTTGTGTAAATATGTAAAGTCGGAATTTTAATGCTCTCACCCCCTAGGATTGTTCTATATTGCAAAAAATTATACCCCTTTACTTTATTTTGAAATCAAAAAAATATTTCGAGGTCGCTAAAAGCGTTCCAACTTTACCATGTTTTTTGTATGGGGAAAAAACAACTTTTCGTGGAAATGGTATGGAATTCTTAAAAATCACTATTTTTCTATCGGAAAACTCTAGTTCTCTTCAGGAGACGTCCAATAACAATTTCAATTATTTATTTAACCCTGGTTTAATAACGAAGATTTTTTATTTATCCCCCCATTGCTTTCTCTGGCATTTTCTAGAGGTTTTGGCGGTCCTATAAAATATAGTTACTAAGAAAAAATTAAAAAAAAAAAATATTGTGTTTTATTACTCGGAATCTGTTGAAGAGATCGAAAAATATTGATTTTCAAGAATTTCATACAATTTCCACGAAAAGTTCTTTTTTTCCCCATACAAAATATATGCAAAACTTTAAGCGCTTTGAGCGACCTCTAAATATTTTCTGATATCAAAATAAAAACTAGGGTTATACTTTTTTTTTGATATATTTAGAATAAGATTTTGATATTTAGAATAAGAATTTATGGAATATATAAATTAAGGTTCTGGGAAACCAGAGGTCAGTCTTGTGCGAAATTCTCTCTGCGGATAATGTGTTTTAAATGAAATCGCTGTTATCGTACATTATCCTTTTAATTTATCGGACTAGTGGTAAGGGGTAGAGAATTTTAAAATAACGGTATTTATAGTTCACGCATTACAGAGAATTATTTGTTACCACCCACCCGGGGTAAGCAGCACATCACTTAGCTCTGCAACGAGCAGTTTGGTCCGAGGTAGGAGGTGAAATTTAACGTGAAATATAAAAGTTTGTACTACAATACCATATCAGTTTTATAGCCTAATCATCATTTCAAATAAGCTAAAACTAAACGGCAAAAATAATAAACACAATTGTACAGGGCATTGCTAAAAACGCATCCCGAATTAAAGAATGGCTGAGTGCAATAATTAAATCAAGATTGTCAAATTATGAAATACATATTGAAGCTTTAGCAACCTCAACAATAATATCTAACCCACGTAACAGGAAAGTAGTGGTGCCATGCTTAGATGCAAATAAGGACATAAAACGTTTAGGTAAGGAACACATACCATGCCACTCAAGGACAGTTATGACTTCGCTTCAGTGTATGTTATGTACCGTTAGTTACTTTAGTTAGTTAGAGTTTTAAATTTAAGTTCTGTGTACATAACACAATTTAAGTGTTACATATAACAGATTAGGTTATGATCAAGGATAAGAATTTTAGTATTGTCAAAGCTTTCGTGCGCACGTGCAAACTGTATTGTAAATATATGTACATACATACACAGTGCATATGCGCACAATATGAACTAAGGGATATTAGAATTCAATGCCAGCGTGTAAGGGAATAGTCACGTATGCATTTCCTAAATGTTGCGAAAGGTGATTGGCTTGAAATGCAAGTGAAGCCGTTGACTATTTTTATTACTTCCTGGCAATGTCGATTTAAGTGTTTTTCTAGATAAGTTATACATACCTACTACATGTGTAGTGCAACACACATGTTTTAGATATACTAGAGTTAGGGTAAGAATTGTGTATGTGTAGGTTAAGAGTTTTTGTTATAAATAAAGGCTCTGGGACACCAGAGCGTCATTTATCTACCAAACCCCCGCGTAAACAGTTGGTGACCCTAAGTGAGTTTTTTTGAACAGTAAAATTTTTTTGTTTCAAATTAAAATTGGCAGTATAAGAGTAGTGGTAAGTATTAATATATTCATACATATATACTCTTAGTCTTTTATCTACATAGTTTTTTGTGTGTATTAAATCCTTAATAAAAAAAATTTAAAAGCAATGGATTCTGCGCTTAACGAAAATCAAACCATTGCAAGCAGAATCTCTGCTCTGTATGAGGAAATAAAAAATTTTAGGGGGCAAAATATTGAAGAGGGACAGATCCAACGTTGGAGGGGTGTAGTNCGGCCTCTTCAACCCTAAAAAGAAACCCTTATTTTAAAGATAATCAGGCAGAGCAAATTAGAGGATTTTTCAATAATACCTCAACTCTGATTTCGACCATGGAAATGGAAGCTAAAGCACTAAAACATACCGGGAGTGATAGCCTCACGACCAGCACCTCAGCCACCTACATCAAGTCACACATTAGGTTCAATCGCTACAGCTCCCTTGATTTCAAAATCAGAACGGCAATTAAAGTTCGTGTTAGAAGATCTTAGCAAGTCTATTGACAAATTTTTGGGAAATAGGATACCAATCAGTTACCTCCAATGATCCCTTTGGAGAAAAAAAACGCAATAATTACAACAATCAGTCATGGAGGTTTCTCAATAAAGGTTTTACTTCCTCCCACCAGAGGTAAGGGGTAGAGAATTTAAAAATAAGAGTACTTACAGCTGAATTTTGAGTAATTGTCATTTTGATCAATCGAGCCTCGAAATCGATAACAAAAAGGACTAATCAAAGTATTTTAAGGATGCTTATTGGAAACAGGTTTCAGACGGTGCATTAGGCATTGAGAAAGTTGATATATCATATATAGTGTATCATTCACTGTTCCGGCTTATGATGAAGAACGTATAGATAAAAAGGCATATTTACAGATACAAAAATACACATACACACTTGACAAGAATATGTTAGCTGCAAATGCAACAATATCGATATGCACACCTAAATAAATAACCACACCAAACATACCCAAACATGTACTTCATTTTAGTCCTAATATTTAGTATATAAGGAGTCGCAAAATTTAAATCACGTCAGAATTAAAATAAATTCTCATTTACACAGAATAAATTTGTTGTCTGTCTTGTATCACCCCCACCCGAGGTAAGGGATATTAGATACAGCTACAAGTCTGTACAGGTGGTGTGTTTTAAATTAAATTTTCCGTTGGCGTACATTTTGATGAAACCCGACGTTCTTTAATGTGGTAATTTTGAAATTAACAATTTTTATTCAAAAAATAATAAATAAGGAAGCTGCTATTAAGGCAAATCAAATTGCAGGAGATAAAGTGACAGCTAATGTACACCGATGCTCCAGCTCTGAAAGTATTCAACTCGGAACCCGCTGGTGGTAGCAGAGGAAGAGGGAGGCCCCCACTGCGATGGAAAGATCAGGTGGAGAAGGACTTGGCTTCACTCGGCGTTTCCAATTGGCGTCAATTGGCACAGAAACTNATGGTGACCCCGACGTAATCGCGTAGTGTATTAACTAAAACTTCTATTTAAATATATCGTGTCGCGAATAAAAAAAACACGAATAATAAATATACGGTTTACCGAACAAATTATAAATAGTAGTTTAAATGGCAACCTTCAGCGCAATAATAGGGAGGATCAGCACCGAAGTCGACTGTTCATCCGGGGCGGTCACCAAAGGACAGCAATGACTGCCAAACAAAGGCTATGTTTGCAGGGCAACAAATGGAATTATTATCACAATTGTATACTAAAATATTTTATATACGCTACAAATGTGGATCAAAAGAAAAAAAATAGAGCTGAAGAAAATGTAGACACAAAATTATGTACATATATGGTTACATATAACTCTTGACATTAAAATTTTTGGCCTTGGCAGTATGTTTAAACATCTTTGAAAATGAGTACATTTCTGCCGGGGTAATAAAATTTAACACAAAAAATATACAGCCCATTTAAATAGAAGGCTATGTAAAATCAAAACTATCTGGAAATTTAATTGTAAACATATGTTTTGCCCTCGGCAATATGAACATATGTGCATACATACATATATATATGCCTAGTTAGAGATAGGAATAGTTTTAAGTTTTCTATAAAAAAGGCTCCGCGCAATCGGAGCGTCAGTGTCCTTTTAATTTACAGTGAATTGGTGTCTCAGTTTTTAACAGACTCTACTTCGCCCCACCAGTGGTAAAGAGTAAAGAGAATAAGAGTATTTGTAGTTCAAGCATTGCTGAGAATTACTTGTTGCCCCCCTCCCCCCCCAAACGAAACCAAGGGGAACAATTTGTTTCTCAGGTTTCTCGGGCTAAAAAAAGGGAAAATCTAGTTTTCTTTCGCCTNAAAGGGAAAATCTAGATTTCTTCCGCCCTTCTAGCACTTTTTGCCTTATTTCCCAGTAAAATAAAATAGTTCCAAATACTCTTCATTATCAATGTGTTTTCGGTGGAAAGCTTTTTTACTAATTGAATGAAATCTATTGAATTTATTTCAACTTTTTTTCTAGTGCTATTATTATTCTTCAAAATGCCGTGTCCTCGAATCTAACATTGGAAGTGTAAGAATAGTACTAAATGGCAAAGAGCAAACAAAATAAGCCACTAAAGACGTGTTTCGTGATCTTAACCGCAAAAAATCTCAACATATTGGCCCAGTTCTAAGATCTAGATCGAGTTCTATGCAGAAAATATAGCCTCAAAATTAATTTTATCAGTTCAATTAATATGTAGTTCTTGAGTTCCATCCTTAAGCTAAGAAACTGTGTACCAACTCTTGAAAGCATTGTATTAGGAGAGCAAACTTAATCGATAATATAAAGCAACTTTACAAAGTACTTCCAAAAATTGTAATGCAACAGTCCGCTGTTGAAACATTAATATCTCCTAAACAATATTAGTTACAACATATTTTTTTGTGTATATTGAATAATGCCACATACTCATACTTTCAGATGCAAGAAGAAAAACTTTTCGAAAATTGTATTCTAGAAAAGGATCAGTTTGTCTGCACATACAATGCATACATACATAGTTCAGTTGCGGTTGAGTACGGACGTGTTCCTTATTCGCTCCATAAAAAAATCAGATTTATCGTGTAACTAATAATACTTAACCATCGAAAGACACACTTAACTATTATTGGAGTTTTGTGTCGTCGCGAACTGCCCTCAGCAGTATAAAAAATCAAACCGTGATCGCGCAAAATACCTAAATAAACAATAAGGCATTGTGCAGACAGCAGATGCAGCCAAGCAAAGAGCATCATCTTGCTCTCCAGCACCCGGATTCCAGCATTCGCTCTCGCTAAAACTCCAACGCCAAAAAGTGCTAAATGAATTTTAGCAATTTTCAGCGATTTTCGCGATTCTATCATGAAAATGCAACTCCAAAAATCGCCATTTTTGGCTAATTTTTTGACAAATTTTAGCGATGAACAAAATGAATCCGGATAAAGTGAGTGAACTGTTTTTGACAGCCCAAACCGCTAAATTGGCGATTCCAGCGTTTTTTCCATCGCTTAAAAGCCTGCAAATTTGACGACGACAAATATTCGGTGCTAAAAAAGTAAATCAACAAAAAATAGGTAATATTTAGATTGTTGTTTGTTTAAAATAGTCGATTAAATAAAAGTTGTTGTAATTCATATTAAAAATGTTAAACTGCAACAGTAGAAGGGTGACAAATGAGCAAAAATATATGCTTGTTCAATATTTGGAAGAACACAGGGATTTGAGGAAGAGGACTTATCTGGAAAAAGCGTATAGAAAACAACATTTCTCAAGCGAAACTAAAACAAGCAAGCCTTCAATGGGCTATAGGACACAAATCTAAATTAAGCCTAGATAACAAGATGGTGCTTTTTAATATGATGATTAAACCATGTTGGGCATATGGAATCGGGCTTTGAACTTCTGAACAGACAGATATGCGGAGCACCGTGGTACAAAAAAAAATACGAATATCCAAAAAGATCTTAATGTAAATACGGTGCATGAGGACATAAGAGGGCTAAGCACTAGTTACTCAGCACGTTTAATGAACCATCCAAATCGACTAGCGAGAGATCTTCTTAGCCCGTGATATGCAGGAAGACTAAAAAGAAAGAATTTCTCCGATATTATCAAATGATGCGTAATATAATAAAAAATTTCGATATCCGCTATATCAATTTCGGCTCTGGAACTCATCCTTTCCCCCCACCCTAGGTAAGGGACGAGTGTCACAGCTCTGCAGTGGTCATTCGAGCCCTAAAGTTGAGCTCAAGCGGCACCAAAAGCCCGAATATAGATTTCCCGCATAATAAAAAAAACCACTTGTTTTACAAGTAACTATGTCACTAGCACAAAAAAAAACATTGAACAAATATCCTGTGTGTATTGTAAAATACCAGTGCATAAAATTACTTACTGCAAAAAGTTCAAAACTTTCTTCAAACTGTGCTTTGTTTGCATGGAGCACTACTATGGCTCAAAGTGCCAGAATCCTGAAAAAAAAGTTACGTAAAATGTGAGTTTAAATATCATTTTCTGCTGCATGAAGACTATAAACCAAAAGTGGTCGGAAAAGTGGCCAGAATGGTGTCAAGAGAAAAGTCACCAGCAGTGCTTTTAGTCACAGCTCAAATAAGAATCAAATCAGCTAATGGCGAACATATTTTACTTCGAGCTCTTGCTGATCAAGGGTCATAAAAAACTACAATTTCCGAAGAGGCGAGTCAGTTACTTAATCTACCTCGAATGAAATCGAAATATACGATCTTGGAGTGACCAAATTGGATGTTTCTAAACTAACTAAACTATTATAGGTGCTAAGGCTGGAACAGATTTCCACATACTAAAAATTTATACATACAAGTGGCAGGGCTGCTAACTTGGCTGAAAACGTGCCATTTTTTGGCTCTATTTTAGTTCAAATGGCACTTAGTTTCTCAATTTGGCACAAATGAAGCCATTTAGAAATTATTTTACACTATCAAGACAGCTATTGTGTTGGGCAATGACTAGGGGAAGTAACAATATGAGATTGTTTGAAAAGTAAGAGGTTGAATAAAAAAGTTAGTGGCATGCTAAAGTTGTAGATACAAAATTAAAATAGAATAGTGTCTTAAAATTTTAGACCGAGGCCACGCAATTAGCGGCTGAGTGGTTTAAAATTAAAACATATGATATACTATTGAAAAGGCCACACAATGAGCGGCCTGTGAGCGGCATTTTTGAGTGAATGGTCGGCACTATTCCGGAATAAAAGCCGCACACAGCTCATTGCGTTGCCTCAGCCTTAGAGCCTCGTGAAGAACTTAATTAGCATAGAAGTGGCATCAAAAAATAAATAACCAGCAAATTTTTAAGAAATTGTTAAAGGTAAACTAGAAGTGTAGCACCGTGCCACAGTAATGGCGTTTTCTTTCCTCGAAAAAAATTACACCTTCCTATATCGAAACATTATCTCTTGACGCCCTAACGCAGGGCAGAATAAATGCAACATTATTTCGAGCAAAGAAAACGCTATGAATTTTACATGTAAATAAATAAATATATTCGCAAAACAATGGCTAAATTATAGTAAAACTGCGTACATAGTTTTTTGTGCATAAGGACGAATGGATATGGAAAATATCCTTTACAAATTTCGTCCTTAAATATCCTTGAAAATGTGCAATATTTTTTTTGGAAAAAAAAATAATGTTTGCGTACTAATATACACACGACCTCATCATCGAATTTAGTCCGGTAAACTTTATTAACTTAAAAATATAAAATTTATTAAAAGCGCATTTTCAGCATCTATTCGTCCTTGTAAACAAAAAAACTTTGAAAAAAATCCTGAGAGTGAAAAACTAAAAATGCAGTTTTACTATATTTGCCCCATATTTTTGCGAGTATATCGATTACATATTTCGTGTGTTTTGAATTTTTTTCTTTTTGTCCCACGGTGTAATGGGTTATTAGAAGAAGCATAGTCATTCAATGGGTCGTATGAATAAAAACTAAGAAATTGCTTTTGCTTGAAATTTCATACCTTTTACTTCAATTTTATTTGAATAAATTGAGTAAAAGGTCTGAAATTTGAAGAAAAAGCAATTACTTATTTTTATTCATGCGGCCCAATACATTGGAAAATTGAGGTTTAGCAGGAAAATATTGCCATATGTGTTGCCAAATATACACATTTACATATCGCTTATTTACCTCAATAGTGTCATATCCAAAAAAATAAAAGTTTTGAGCTAAGTATGTACAAATTAACGTTACCTCTTCTTCTACATATGTATGTTGTGTAAAAATGTCATAGCTGTATCGATTACCAGCATCTCACTAGACCAAAATATATATGTATGTAATCATTTTTTCGTTTTTCTCGAGTTTCGCTTTTTTGAGTTATGACACTATTGAAGTAAATCAGAGTTGTGTATGCATATAAATACATTAGAGTGCATCATTATACTTACAAAACAATGATCGGTTTTTCCAATGGAATTATTTATTAGATTATAAGACAGCTGCCGAAATATTTCAGAAAATTATTAAGATCTATATTAGCTGTACCGATTTGAAAATAATGCAAAAAAATCTAGTTTTTAAAAACAGAATATTTAAAAAAAATTTTTCCTAAAAATACCTCAGATAATAGAGTTTAAGATTAAAAAAGTCTGCATAAAAATATTTAAAAATTTTAATTAAAATTAAATAATGAAATTTTTTTCGTTTTTTTCAAATTGGAATCAAATTGCGGAGCTCTTAAAATATATAATAGATGGAAAACATTAAATGTTTTGGTGGCGCACTCTAATATATAAACCCTGCAGTGAAAAATTATCAATTGTTAAAACTAACCAACTTATAGTTAGCTTTTTGGCGAGATTTCGATTAATACCTCACTTTTAATTAGCTATGACAAAACCAACTTAAAGTGAATTGTAAAGTCGTGCAGGAGTCATGCAGACGCAATCGGGAGTTGGTTTTCTTTACAAGTTTCTATTAAATATCCTCATACAAAAATTACTTTCAATACACTTTTTTTCTGAACTTCGCAGATTCTTTTTCATATTCAGGACAAATAAAAGGAAGATCGAAATTTTATACTATCATTTTGAAGTTATGTCTGACGGTGTTCGAATATGGGGCCACCCAGAGCAGAATATGTAAACAAATATGAAATGTAATAAAATAAAGTAAATAAATAAGTAAATAAAAAAGTAAAAAAACAAAAAAATATTTTGTTTTTCTTATTGATATTTTATGTCCAAAAGTAGTTAGTTACAAGTTAGTTGACATGTAATGCAGAGGTATCCAGGTCTGACTTTTTTGCGGCCATCGCCCCACAAAAGTAGTTTGCTTTTTTCGAACAAAATACGCAGTTAATAGTAAGCATTAGTGTTCGCGTAAACAGACTAAAGTTAGGTATAAGCTAACGTCACTCCCTGCAGGGAATATATGCACAGAAATTCTTATTTTAGTAGTAGCTAACGTAGTTAGCGGAAAGGAAACCATTTGGCTTCAGCAACGAAATGGATTCTATGAGAAATGATTTCAAAGAAAGTGGCAATAAAAGTAGGTGTAATATAAATTATACTGTAATTTTTAGCGTCAGTAATGAAAAGATACTGCTAGATGGGAATAAATTAACTTCAGTGAAAATTTCAAATTTATGCCGATAAAAAGTGTTAATAAAAATAGCAAGAGCAATATAAAATGGTGAAAGTCAGGAGCGTAAGGTAAACTATTTTAAGGCTTGCAATTTTTCGAAAAATTCAGCGATAAAATGGCATAAAATGGCCAGTATGCAACAGTAAAAAAGTATATTCGCACAAGTTGTAAAAACGCATGAATAAGGAAATGTGATATTTTCTCTACTGCAATAACTCAGGAAACTATTAAAAGTAAGCAAATCATTTAAAAATTAAATTATGGCACTAAGAAGGAAAGCAAATCTATGCGTAGAAAGGATTACAATAAAGTCAGCTTTATGAAAAATATATGAAAATATTATCTAATAATTTGCCACACTATATAAAATTAGTAAATTTTTTTAAATTAATTTTGCTCTGAACCTCATATTTCATTTTACGCCCCCCAATGCCTACTGCACTGTCCGGAGCCTGACTCAATAGCGCAAATGTTTTTGTAATAGCTTCACTTACCCGTTGCCAGAAAGCCTATTTGAAGTAACGGGTGATTTTTTTGAGGTTAGGATTTTCATGCATTAGTATTTGACAGATCACGTGGGATTTCAGACATGGTGTCAAAGAGAAAGATGCTCAGTATGCTTTGACATTTCATCATGAATAGACTT
>NW_016157276.1:44110-51261 GCF_001687245.7 Rhagoletis zephyria | reverse complement strand
TTTTTTTTTTTTTAGAAGATTAACGTGTATTTTTCATCTATAGGATACCTATATTTTTCTCACAATACCGGAAACTATTTTTTAAATATTTTATTTTTCGCTAATTTTTTATAGAAATGGATATACAAATTTACATCCAAATATTGCACTTTTCATTTACACTCTTTAGAAAAAAGTTGAGTACGCCGTTTTTTATTACATTCAAATTTAGTATAAGAAAGTGCGAGTTTGGGGTAGCTAGGACTAACCATTGATTTTTAGCATTTTTTTTTTTTTTGATGATGTGGCTCAGTTTCTCCATATCAAATAATGTTTGATAATTTTTGTATATGGAAAAAATGTGCAACATCTTCAACAAAAAAATTTTCCAAAAATCAGTGGTAAGTCCCAACTTCCTAATACTTGCACTTTTCTTACACTAAAATTTAGTGAGCTAAAAACTGCATACTCAACTTTTTTCTGGAGAGCGTAAATAAACAGTGCAATATTTGAATGAAGATTTTCAGAATTTTCTTTAATTTTGCACAAGGTTTGGAACTCTGATTTTTGGGGTTGCCCGTATTGTAAAAAAAATCGCTGTACCCAAACTTTATTGACTGACTGTTTTACTGAAGTGATGTTTTGAAAGGACAGTGATTTACTAAAATTGGTGATAACATATTTATAATAATAACGATTTATACCATGTATTATATGTAAAATTTTATTCAAGTAGATATATATATTTTTTTTCATATTCATAAAATCTAAAAATAATTACTACATTTTAGTCCAAGATTCCAGAGCCGCCAGACATACATATACATATATGATATATTTTCTGTTTAAGAATGTATGTATGCGTATGTGTCTGTTTGCTTGTGTAGACGGTCCTTTTACAGGAAGCAGGTAGAAAAGTACAAATGTGAAAACGTAAGTGACGTGCAATCTTGAATGAAAATATGCGTACCAAATGAAAGAAATAATTTGGAAAATTGAAAAGTATTATTTTTTTTTTTGGTTCACAAGGACGAATTGATATTGAAAATTGCCTTTTAATTAGTTTAATTTTTTTTAAGCTATTGAAGTAAAAGAACGGAATGTGGTGGTGTGCATATCAATCCTTAACCTATATTTTTTTCTAAAATTTACACTGCAAGGATGCTATGGATTTGTTTAGATTGATTAAGTAACCACAACATACCAAATGCTGGCATTTCACTGTCAAAGCGATGTAGCGCAAATAAAAATTGCGTTTTCACTGAAGGGGTAATGAGTCTTTTGTACTACGACTACGAAATTGAAAAAACTTCTAATATCTTCAAAAAAAAAAATAAAAATTCTTGTGTACCCTCCATTTAAACATGAAATCAGGAAAAATAAGTATATCTAGTGCGAATATTTCTTTCATGAAAATAAATTATGCACAAAAAATTTTCTAATTGTTCTAACCTCTACTTTTTGAAAAGGCATGCTTCTCTTCAATAAGGCAAGGCAGGCATTGTGCTGGACTATGACTACATATGTTCAGAGAAAATGGTCAGCTCAATGTCATCTTTAAAAAAAAAAAATACATATACGCTCGCTTGTGTAAAATAAATTTTTTGAGACTTTTCCAGATATATTTGGAATGTATTCAGCTCTATTGAAGAAGAATTTTCGGGACCTTAAGAAATATTGTGAGGATTTTTCTGGTTTTATATATAGAAGTTCTCTGTGTTTCATCGCAAGCTTTTGGTTTTTTGTTATCCGTTCCGTTTTATATATTTTTTCTATTTATTCGCCTTTTTTTAAGGTTTTGGGATTATTCTTAATTTTTTTTCTTCGTAATCATGTTTTGGGACTTATTAAGATCTTTTTCCAGATTATGTGTATTTTACAGAATATTTTTTGTAAAATTCTGGGAGTTTTATTGACTTTCTATCGGATTCATTAGAATTTTTTCGAGGGTTTTGGAGTTTTTTATTTCCAAAAACTGTTCGTTATTTTATGGGAATTTGGAGCTTTTGGGAGTTTTGGAGTCTTTCCCGGGATTATATTTTCGGAATTTCTTGATATTCTATTTCCGCGATTTTTGCAGATTTTTTGGTAACTTTCCAGTTCAAAAGAGAAAAAAGGAAATCAAAAATAAATAAAAAAATTAAAAATATCTCAAATATCTTTGTGAATTGGTTTTTATGCTATGTATATTAGACCGTACCAGAAAACCTAGTTCGCCGTACACCTTCGAGTCCAAAGTATTTTTGCAAGGCAATTTCAAAAAAAAAAATTCTTTTTTAGGCACATCTTCGGGGTTAACAGTTAACTATTGAAGTATGTTTTGTCGATCTTGTGTCTCGAGAAAACAATTTCTATCGGTTCTAGTACTTACCAACCAGATCTCAGTTCTTATCACTCTAACTTACCTCTCTGATGTTAGTAAAAAAGCTTCCCAAAAATAAAGCACTTTTGCTAAGTATGTGTTTAGATTAATGCAATAGAACTATTTAAAAAAAGTTTGGTTGTCGAATGTAGGTGTCACCGAAAATGTACGAAGGCGCGGTATGTACCTACATATGTATGTATGTATATATTTTAGAAATTATTATTCTTCTTTTTCTTCTGGACTGGCGCTGTAACCGCCTAAGCGATTTTGACTGAGTCGAACGAGGCAGGCCAATCGCTTCCCCTCTGTGCCAACTGACGCCAATTGGGAATGCCAAGCGAGACCAAATCCTTTTCCATCTGGTATTCCCATAGCAGTGAAGGCCTTCCTCTTCCTCCTGGAGCGTTTCTGTTCATCCCAACAACATGACGAAGCCGCTCCATTTTAATTTAATACGCTATGTCTATATCGTTGTAAAGCTTATACAACTCAGCGCTCCATGGTCCGCGGGATTGACCATCGCCAACGCGAAATTGCCTTGCAAAAGTACCGCAAACACGAAATTGCACTTCGAACTTTTTTCCTGTAAGGATGTAGAATTGTTATTCTCTTAATATGGTTGAGTACGTAAGCCCACAATTGAAAATATACACAATAAAACGAAGTCGGTAAAAATCTGATTTTTCTTTAAAATACGAAATGGAAAAAAAATATTTTTTGCAATCGAATTTCCTCAAAAATATTTCTCCACAAAAATATATTTCTGTAATAATAATTTTTTTTTTTTGCTTTTTGTAAAACTATTTTTGTTTAAGAAATGCCTTTTTTCTAAAAAGTTTTTTTTTCTATAGCAGAGATATGTAATTTTTCTTAAGAATTCCTTTTTCATAAAAATTCCTTTTTTCAAAAACACAATTTTTTAAATTAATTCAAAAACTTATATTTAAAAAAAATTATTTATTCCAAAAACTTATTATTTTCTATGAATTTTAATTTTTATTTTTTTTCTCGTTTTGTTATAGGTATATTTATTTCTTAAATTTTATGACTAAAATATGTACATAAATGCAAATGAGGCAAATTACAGAAAACAGAAAGCTTTAAAATAATTCACACAGTTTTCTTATAAGTGCGAAAACTCTTTGGGAATCATGTTTCCCTTGGTCCTCAAAGGGTTAAACTGAAAACCCCTAGTTAGCCTTCGAAGCCTCGACATTTTTACTAAGCGGTCAAATTATTTTGAAATATTTCTTAAAGTTCGAGATAGTCAGTTATTTAAGTTTCAGAAAATCGTCCAAATATTTCTTTTAATTTACTTTAACTGCACTTTTTAATACTCATAAAAATTCCAGATAGCAATGGACAACTGAATGCGATAAAACAATTTTTTTTCGTAAATTTGTATGATCTAATTATCGCTGGTGCAAATAAAACATTTTCTTTTTTCAATAATAAGTTTGGCGCCACCAATAGTGAAAGTGCTATGCTATTTTACTTGAAAAAAAATCTTTGCTTCACATGAACTCCGCTTTAATCGTTTCAAATGCCAATTGACCCATTTTCCCCATGTCAAATCTACTTTGGCATTTAAAGTTTTCAATAGATGCCGGTCAATGGCGGAAGCTGAATGCGTTGCAAAAGCAGGAGCTTAGACGAGTGAGTGAGTGGTAACTATGTAGAAGTATTCAGTCGAACGACTTGCAAAAAGTAACGTTGATAACACGTAGAAAATTGCAATGGAACGCGAAATGCATAAAGTTTGGCTTTTCATTTTCTGAGTGTGTGTGTGTGTGTGTGTGTGCTTTTTTTTTTTTTGCCGAAGTGGATGTTAATCAACGACTTTTATAAGTCTGTTTCATGTGTATGTGTGTAACCTACGCACAGAAGAGAATGAAATTGCGTAAATTAAACTGCAGCATAAACGTCAAGAAGTTCATTGAAGCATTCGCTGAAAGGAAAGCTTAATTGGCAACTGTGGGTGCACGCTTTTGTAACACATTTATGGTGGCACTGCTGGTTTGCAATCGAATCGGACAGAAATTTTCAAAACAAATAATAGATGACCATACAACAACTACAATGAAACGATTGCAAACGCATCGAAAAGCAAACCGGCAAACAGGCATCGCTAGCCATCAAATGTGGCAGCCATCAGCCAACAGCTATCAGGCAATCCGTTGCCTGCCAAGCTTCGAATGGCTGACATAACTGACCCATGTAGGCTGCTGACGTGTGCTTACCGTTCTCCTCTTGTTTATTGGCAGCGTTATATGTACATACATATGACATGTCCAAATGATTTTTGAACTAAACACACACTACCGCATAGCTTGCAAGCCTTTCCACTGCCTTCTACTGTTTATTAATGCTCTCGATATTTTTAACTTTTGTATTTTTTGTTTTTTTAATCTGCTTTTCACCACTTCAACACTGGAAATTGCTTACATGGGATCTACACGTACATGCTTCTGTGTGCGTATTTCTGCGCCACAGTTCGAACAATTGGCCTTCACGTGGATGGAGCGTCAGAAATTGGGCGGTAGCTATTCGTCGCATCGAGCGCAAAGTGAAAAGCACGTAGTCGTCTGTTCTACAACGCTGCATGCCGATACAATCATGGACTTCCTCAACGAATTTTATGCGCATCCACTGCTGCAAGACTACTATGTGGTGCTGCTTAGCCCCATGGAGCTGGACACAACAATGCGTATGATATTGCAGGTGCCGATTTGGGCGCAACGTGTCATTTATATTCAGGTGAGTAGCACATAACACGTAACGCGAAAGCGCTTGCACACTTCCGCTTGTTGTGCTGATTAGTTTGCGCATGATTTTGTCTGTCGTTGACTGCAGCTAATCTATGCCTACATACGTAAGTGTGTACGCTATGCAGTTGAAGCGATTGCCGCGCTAACTCTCGCCCCCTCGAGCTTTTCTAGAGAGGCTCTGGCCTGTGCACTAATTATGCCAAACATTATGCTTTTGTCTTTACAGGGTTCCTGTTTAAAGGATGGCGATTTGGCACGTGCGCGCATGAATGAGGCGGAGGCTTGTTTTATTTTAGCTGCTCGCAATTATGCCGATAAGACTGCAGCCGACGAGCACACGATATTGCGTTCGTGGGCGGTTAAGGATTTTGCGCCGAGTGTGCCGCAATATGTGCAGATATTTCGGTGAGTTTTTAGCAAGAAAAATGCTCCAAAAATACGCAGAAAATAATGGTTAATACATCGTTATGCCGAGTTTCCAATAGGCATTGCAACGACAAAAAATATATGTATGCCATTAAAAAAAAAAAATGCCATATGGAAATGAAATTAATCACACATTTTTTAACGTAATGACGCGAATGTTTTTTAATACCCAACTTTGTCATTTGTCATTTTTGCCATTTAATGCCTAATGGAAATCCAGCATTACAAAAAGTAGGAGGAGAACTTGGCTTCGCTTGACATATCCAATTGGCGCCAGTTGGCACAGAAGAGATTTTAGGCACTTAGAAGTTGCAAGATAGTAAAGAATTTTAAGTATAGACTTAGGGTGCGTTCACACAGAAAATCGAGCGACGCCGAGCAAAGCAAGACGGAACAAAGCGAAGCTGCTGGTGTTTATACTAAACGAAGCGAAGCAGATCTTTTCTCAAGGGCTTCGGCTGCAAAGCTACTAAAAAAGTTATCGTCAATGAAAAGCGGCGAATATATTTGCTCAATTTTATTTTAAAGATTAGTTGTAAAATTCGTTTATATTTGTATATTTTCATATCTTGTTTGCAGCAGCTGAAGTATGAAGCTGAAAAATTAAATAGAAAATTCAAAAGCAATAACTGCTTGCTTTTAACTCCAATACGCTTATGAAAAAGCTTACTGCAAGGCGAATTTATATAAGGTGGTGTTACTAGCTCAGCTGATTTTGTATACGTGTTTCGCCGCACGGCTTCTGATTTCAAATTGAAAAATTTTGTTTGAATTTCTACACACACTCTTACAGATTTTGACAGTTTATGCCGCCAAAGCAAAAACAAAATACATGTAAATTTTTGTTTTTGTTCTCCTGCTATCACCTTATATTAATTCGCCCTGGCTTACTGTGTGAACACTTTCATGTAGATACAGCAATCTGAAAGCTTCACTCAGCTCGGAACGAACTTACTCAGCTCGGCTATGCTTTCTGTGTGAATGTACCCTTAGATATTTAATAGATGGCTAAATACTTTCAAACTAAATACTTTATGGGTTAGAAAACTTACACCTAAGCTTCTTCATACCTCAACTAAACTCACCTCACCTAAACTCACCTCAGTTTGCCTAAACTCACCTCAGTAGACCTCACATAAATTCATCTCACTTCACATTTACTTAACCCACCTATCTTCACCTCACCTTAGCTCACCTCCACTCGCCTCTGCTCAAAGAAGCAAACATATACATATCATAAAATTGTAACAGGTCGATGTCTGTACATTACAGATATTAAAAAAAAATTAATATAGGGGTATTTATTAACTTAACATAACTTAAAATACAGAAGGAAAAACAATTAGGAGTTACCACCATATTGCAATATGGCTGTAAAAATAAATACGTTTAAGAAGGCTTACAGCCGGAAATATTTTTGTGGAGGCTGCCACATGTTTGAAAATTTTAATGTAATGTAATTGGTAAGATAAATTTTCAAATGAAACTGAAGAAGTTAAGTAAAGTTAACTTCCGAAAATGTTTCTTAGATGGGTTGCCAACTGTGTGAAAAATTTTATTTCATTAATAATAATAATAATAATAATAGATTGGCGCTTACACATATGTCAGTG
>NW_016157276.1:18108-44010 GCF_001687245.7 Rhagoletis zephyria | reverse complement strand
AAACAATGGATCGACATACCCTGAATTTGAACCAACTTTGTAAGTACCATTATGTACATATAAGGGTGGTGCAAAAAATAAAAGTCGGAATTTTAATGCTCTCAAACACTAGAAAGGTTCTGTACCGAAAAAAATAGACACTAATTATTTTTTTTTTGATCAAAAGGTATCTCGGGGTCGCTAAAAGTTTTCCATGCATTTTACCTGAAAAAAAAAACAATTTTCGTAGAAATGGTATAGAATTCTCTAAAATCAATGTATGTCGTTAAGGAAATTCGGCTTCTCTTTACGAGACCTCCGATAATATTACGCAATTGTTTATTTTACCATTGCATTTTTTGGGGTTCTTGGGTTAACTATAAAATATAGTTTGTATAAAAAAATGGTTAAATTAACAATCACGTATTATTATTGGAAGTCCCCTAAAGAAAATCCGAGTTTTTCTATCGCAAAATATATATTTTCAAGAATCCTATACCATATAATTTTTTCCTATACTAAATACAGGGAAAACTTTGGGCGCTCTAAATATTTTTTGATTTCAAAAAAAAAAAAACAGGGGTCTATTTTTTCGCCATAAGAGAATCTTAGGGGGTGAGAGCATTTAAATTCAGACTTTACTTGGTTTTACCACCCTAGCGTGTATGTAACTATCCTGTCGGAATAAAGCAACAGTCTCAAAAATGAAGTCGTTGGAAATAAATTACTTTGAAGCAAATGCTGCTGGCTAATCTACGGCTCGGCTCATTAAATTCTGTATTTACTATCCATTCAGCCACTTACTTATTTTAGATATCCTTAAGCCAAATTCAGTTGAAATTAGTTTAAATCATATGCAGACTGGGAAGTGTTTGACTCGCTCACTGTACTTCAAGCTGAACATTTGAAAACAAATTTACATATCTGGCTGTATCTGAGTGTGCAGAGGAGAATGTTGTTGGTTTTTTAACTTCCAGAAGGTTCAGGTTTGAATGCCGCCAGAAGCAACATTTTAAAATGATAATAAACATTTTTTTTTTGTGTCTCCTAACTATGAAAATGCATATGTGAAGTGCAGGGCGAAAGCGTATTCAAACGGAAAAACATAAAATTAGTAAATGGCAAAGCCCTACTAATTTTGAAGTCATTTAAACCAAATGCGTCTTAAAGTAGTTGAAATCAAATGGAGAGTCGGATAATTGACTTGCTTAATAAAGTTAATTGCCTACAAGAAAAAACCACTTGTAGTTGGTAACAAAGTACTTTTTAAATTTCCGGCAGGGTTGGTACAATTAATTAGTCGCAATGGTAAATGGGCGCTGATAGCGAGCGCCCTACAATATATGCCAACAATGACTCAGAAGGGGAGTGCAGAGCAGTAGTACAGATGTACTAACGTAGGTCGGAACTCAAGCGCGAAAGGGTAAACACCTTACACAAAGTTAGAAGATATCCCAGCAGTGGAAAACGACACGGTTGCGGTTATAGTTTTTCCAATGGTAGTTTTATATTTATGTATATATATGTATGTAGTATTTATACTTGTATGTACGCAAATGAAAACATAAAATTCCGAACTTAAATCATTTTATTGTTCGCTTTATTATTGTTAATTTTTCATGAAATGCTACACTCGCACCCCCCTCGCACAACGCTGGATCGTCCACCGCAACAATGACACTGGACCACTTTAACTAACGCGACCTTAAAATGCAAAAACAAAACATCCAATATTTGCTGCGTATACATAAACAATGGAACCCTGCGGATATCAACAATTGTAACAATGAATGGATTCGAATGGATTTTGGCTACTCGACGCATTCTCGTTCGACCGCAACACATGGACTTGGCTCCATTTTTGTTCTTCCATTTTTGCATGGCTGTTGGCACTTTTTATATTTGGTTCGTTGCTGGTTTTTGGCAAACCATCATTTGGGAACGGCGGACCGCCAACCGCCAACCGCAGACCGGAGCACAAACTTCATGTGAAATTTGCGGAGCATGTCGTCTGCGAGGATGAATTCAAATATGCGCTGCTAGCCAACAATTGCACTTGTCCCGGTGCGAGTACGTTGGTCACATTGTTGTTGCACACGTCACGCGGACAGTAAGTAAACGTTATGTATATTATTTTTTATTCATTTGATGGGCATTTCAATTTCATACACTTTTACATACATATGTATGTAAATAAACATATGGAAATATGTCGAATGCGCAAATGAAAATATTTAGACAGAAATTTACACACTACCATTAAGCCATTGTATATGTATAGTTTTAGGTTAGTTTAAAAGGATTTATATTAACAGTAAAAAAAACTTTTTTGCTACAATAAATGTACAGTGACGAACTAAATTATTGGCACAGTATATGCAAATTTTTTTATTCTTATCTATTCTCGATAATATAAGAAAAAAAATATGGTTCATATTCCACCAATAAATATAAAAATCAAATCCCCAAACTTTGTGCAAAATTCAGGAAAATTCAATAAACTTGCATACCAATTTGCAACTTTTTATTTGGTAGAAGGTGTTGCTCATTTTCTCTATACAAAAAATAATTGTCGATTGTATGGATGAACCTGCGTGAAAAAAATTTCCCAAAAAGCAACGCGATTTTCTAGCAACTTTAAACTTGCACTTTACAAAAACTGAATGGGCTATAAAATTGCATTCTTAGAATTTTTCTAAAAAATCTGAATAAAAAGTTGCAAATTGGTATGCAAATTTATTGAATTTTCCTGAGTTTTCCACAAAGTTTGGAGATTTGATTTTTATGTTTTTTGGTGGAGTATGAACCATATTTTTAATAAAAATTATCGCAAATAAATAAGAATAAAAATGTTTGCATATATTGCGATAAATTCACTATGCCAATACTTTTGTTCGTCACTGTATATATAAATATTTACGTACAGATAGTATTTGCCACACACATATTTGCAGGGACCCTACCGAATATACACTTAAAAAATATGCATGAAATTTTTTAAGCCAACCGTTTGAAGCCAAATTTAGTTGAAATTTTTTGAGCAGATAATATTCGGCACTTTTGACACTTTTAAAAGCTAAATTACGATCTAAATGTACCTTTAATATGTACCTTTAAAAATTTAAACTTCCGAAAAATCTAAAAATAATAGACGAAAAATACCGAATGTACCCAAAAATATACCGAAGGGTTCCGAAAAAAAATTCCTAAAAATAATATAAAACATATGGAAAAAAGCCTGCAATCTGCGTAAATTTTGCCGAAAGGTCCCTAAAAGTTTCGAAAAAGTGTCGATAGGTTTCGAACATATACCGAAGGTTTGGAAGGAGTTCCAAAAAGTGACAAAATAATCCTGAAAGGAGCAAAAGAAGTCCCAACGGGTTCCAATACTCATAAACTATAAAACATCCCGTTCCGAAAAATTCCGAAGAATCCGAAAACCACTAAAAATCATAAATCAGTTCATATTCTTATCGATAGCACTATAGGGGCGGACCCAGCAGCAATTCTTGGGGGCGTGGGAAATTTTTCAACATATATCGTGTATATAAATTTAAAAATCACCGCAATTTCAAATACTGATGAATACTTGATTTCTAGAAATTTTTTATTTTTCGAAAATTTTGAGAATTGTAGGAATTCTAACAAATATTTTCTAAGTAAAAGTGTCGATTATACAAGGTTGATCGAACGAAAATAAAAGTTTTCGAATGTTGAAAACATTTTCACATTACGCCGTTTTTCAAAATTTAAAAATTTTCGTAATTCTTGAAGATTCAACAAATTTTTGGACGTTGATGTTTTAAAAATTTTCAAAAAATTTTAAATTTTCAAACTTCATTTTATCAATACAAAATTTTGGGAAAGTTCAGAAAGTGGAAAAATTTTATAATTTTTCAAAATTGTTAATATATTTTAGAATTCTAAGAAAATTCTATTTTTTATACACAAGTACCATGAACATAAGCATTTTTCGACAACTCGTGATGTTTCACATTTTTACATTTTAGGATGGATTTTAGATTATTCTAGAAAATTCTCAAAATTTTGGAAAATATAAAAATTTCTAAAATCTCAATAATTTTGTACATTTCAAAATATTCTCATTTTACCAAAATTTCTAGAATCTCCCGGATTTCGATAGTTTTTGAAATTTTGGAAATTATCCTAAAAATAAGAATCTTGACATTTCTTTCAATATAATAATTTTATAAAATTCAAAATTCTGGAATTTTCGTAGTTTTCTAAACCTGTGAAAATATTTAAACTTGCTATGACTTTCAACTGTGTAAAATAATACAAATTCGAAAATACAACAAAAAAAAATTTAAAATTAAGTACATAATTTCAAAATTTGTAAAATTCAGTGAATTCGAAAAACTGATAGGCCTACTCAAATAACACGATACTTCAAGCTTAGCACACAGCTAACATTTCAAACTCAAGTGAAATTTGACACACTTTTTCCATGAATTAAAATTTTCAAAAGCCATTACATTTTTTTACATTTGGTACATGAAGATTTTGCCTGAGAAGACCCGTTGTAAAATTTTTCTAAGAATCTAGAGAATTATTCTTAGGAAAATTTTAATCCTCTAATGAACTTCCAAACTTACTCGTTGGGCGGTTTCTCGAAATAAAGTCAAAACGACCCTATCTGGCAGGAGCTGGTGGGTTAAAATGTTCTATGAAAATAATTCCCATGAAATTTTACTATGTGCCTTTAATTTCGCTCAGACATTTATTTTTGAAATTGTTTGATGTTTTTTTTAGGTGATAAATAAAAAATACGAGCCAACTTTTGCAAAACCAGCGAGTGCGTTACAACTGGATAGGTATACTTTCAGAAAATGTTAACAAAGTTCAGACTGGTTTCGCTTGTCGCACAGTGTTATCTCTCGCAGCGGTTTCGTGGACTGTGTGACTTAATCCCACAATATCTTTTCTTGTGGGGTTTCCTAAAGTCGCAGGTTAATGCCAATAAATCGCATTCGATCGTTTTCCTGTATTACCCAGAGAAAATTCTGATTACTTGCTCGCGGTTAATTCAAGAACATCTATATAATCTTGATATATGGTGCTGCACATATTGCGTTAAATCAAATCCTGCTAACAACAACCTACTTCTGTAGTGCGATTCCCATTTTTCTTAACGACAATATTCGTATCGTTAGCTAACGATTCCGACAAGTTTCGTTAACTGCAATTGTCAAGCACACTTTTAGCGAATATTGTCGGGAGCTTTGACAGTTGTCTAACGAAATTTGTCGATAGCCTAGCTACGAATATTTTGTCGTTGAAAAGTTTTACGATAATAATTGTTTTAAGTTTTTATTGAGAAATATTAGGCAAAAGTCATCGGCAAGCAAACTATTATAATAAAAAATAACTAATAAATAAACATTTATCACATATAGATGTGCTTTTTATTATTATTCTTTTTATTTATTACACTGTGCAAGTTGAAAACTTAGGCAAAAGTTTTGATTGTTGATCTCACTTAATTGGGGCATTCTAAATTCAATGGCTCCCTCCGTTTTGCCAGATTGGCTCCAGTGTTCGAGATAACGATACTTGAACATTTGCTTCAATTTTAACTTGTTTGTAAATAAATCAGTTTTTGTGTCGATTTAATAAAATTTTCAACATGACTGATTTTTATAGCGAAGGTTATATTAAAAAATAGTTACGTGAAAAAGTTTAGTAAAATGACTTTAACGGACTTTGTCGGAGTTATTTATACAAAAAAAAAACTTACTACTTTAAAGGCCGGTTGCTCAAAGCCTGATTGACACTAATCACCGATTAACATCGTTATCGACGTTTTCGGCTCCATGCAAATAACATAGTGTCGGTAACGTCGATAACGATGTTTAACCGGGGATTAGTGTCAACCAGGCTTTGAGCAACCAGCCCTAAGCAACTTTTCAAGTGCCGTTACGTCGAAAACTAGAGCCACAGCTGAATTTTTAGACGTGGAAAGCATAACGTCAAAATTATGTGATTGTTGTAATTCATACTGTAATTGTGCGTATAATTTGTTAGTGTAATTTTTTACTTATATACGGTTAACACCACCTTATTAAATTCGCCTTGCCGAGGCCCTTATTGCCAGGGAAGAAGTCCAGCATCCTATGGTACTGCTCCGTAGTAGCTCTTGGCATGTTTTTTTCATATTGTATTCACAAACAACAATCCCGACAACAATAATACGCGCAACAATAAAATGTTTCTTTTAAATATTGAGTGTAAAACGTCAATATTGCCATATTTGTCTTTGTAGTTAACGACAATCGTCGTAAACATCTTTATCGACATGTCTATCGAATTCTGTCGCTAAGTGTGTTTTCGAGAATAGCCTGTTCGCTACTGCAAGCTACAAACGTCGTTTATTATAAATAACGAATATCGGTCGTTAGGAAAAATGGGAATCGCTCTACTGGTGTTACTTTCAAATATTTTAATTTTTATTAGACAATCTCTCTTTTTTTTGCGTGTTATAGTTCGTTAAAATATTTATTCTTCTTTATTGGTCAGTTTAATGCTGGATTTCCACTGGGCATTAAATGGCAAAAATGGCTAAGTCGGGCATTAAAAAATAATCGTATCATTACATTAAAAAAATAGTCAGTCATTAAGTTCATTTCCACATGGCATTTTTTTAAATGGCATAAATTTTTTGTTCATTTCAATGCCTAGTGGAAATTCGATAAGAAATAATTTTCAAATGACAAAGGAACGGATGGTCACCGCAGTGTAAGGTGGCCCTCCCATGGAAACACCCATATGCATATGGAAGCGCAATTTATTTACTTTTATTTTAGACGTGTAGCACTTCGCCACATGTTTACTTTCTGTTTGCAAAAACTTATAGTTTTGACCTCGACTGGAAACATGAAACCGGGTCACACGGAAATATGAGTTTGTATTTATGTATTTATTTGCATGCGTCCACAGCAATACAAATGTCCATGTCTACCATACAATTGCTGTCATTCTCAATTCACCAACTATGCATAATACTTTTTGCAAATATCAACTACGACGAGCAATCAGTTAAATGCAAACAGTGCAGGACAAAATATTAATGCATTCTAAAAAAAATTAAATTTTTCAAAGCTGTAAACAAGATGAAATAAATTTTGGCTGTGAAATACTATAAAGTTCTTCAGAGCGAAGAAATAAAAACTCGTGCATCCCCAATCTAAGTAATACAGGGCGTATGAGTAACGTCTATACATTAGTATGATCGTCAAAACTGTGAGAAATCTCCCCCAAACCGAAATTTGGAATAAAAATTCTAGATTTTATATAATCGTAACATATTAGTTAAATTTGCAAATTTGGATATCTATATTCTCGATCAAATTTAATTGTTACATTCAGATTTAATTTTTTGAATCATTAAGTACTCAAAGTAGGCATAAAAACTCAAACGTATAAGACATAAAATAAAAGCGGCCAGTGAACCCGCGTGTTGTTAAAATGCCAAATTTTAATTTAAGTTTTAAATAGGTGGCAACCCTCTTCAAAAATATTTTCAAACCAAAATTTTCTTTAATCTTTTTCTCTGTTGACAAAGCGCGAGGTTTAAGGAGGTTCTAGTATGAAAATATTTTGACATTTTTAAAGGCCGTTCTTATGCAGCTCTCAAGAAAAATTACAAGAAATATTTTTCCTTATTTCTATTGTTTGAAATAGTTTGTTTTTACTGTAAATTTTCTTCAAGACGAAAATATATTTACAACCTTCGTTTTGCTAGAGAGCTGCCAACTGATTTAAAAAATTTTGAGAGCTGAAAATTTCTTTTCGATTCCTTAAGCGTCATTTTATATGAATTTTTCGTTTTTCCTGAGAACTGTTAACATCCTTTTAGAGCAAAATTTAACGGAAAACTTTGCCTCATATTCCTTTTAACCAAAAAAAAATACGATAATTCTTACCTATTATTTTTTAAACATCCATGAGAACCTGTAAGTTCGCAAAAATTCTGAAGTAACCGAAAAGAGCACAATCCCTAAAAAATTGCTAAAAAAAAATTGGAAATATTCCTAAAAATTACGGTTCCATAAGAAAGCCGAGAAAATCTTCAGGATTTTTTAAAAATTTAGAGCATTTAATTTTATCACCAATGGAAGAAAACATCAAATATTGCCAGTGGCGGATTTGAATATTTGTTGCCCTTTTTCCGTTAAGAAAAATATTTTGAGGTAAAAGTACTAGTTATGCAACGATTAGTAGTAAATAGTAATACTCAAATTTATGTTATTTACTATACTTTTATTACAAGTTTTAAGATGAAAAAGTGGTATTTACCTTGAATAAAGGTTTCCAATTTTTGAAGAAAGCCATCATCAACAAAGTTTTTTCACTTGGTAAGTTATAATCTCAAAAGTACTAAATTGGTGTTTTAAAATATTATCATTTAAATAATATCAAAAATACCGGTGTTGTCCTATTTTCTGATTGCGTAATTGAATCTATGTCTTAATCTTGAATCTGTGTTTAATTTCGAAAGCTAAATATAATATAAAAAAAAAAATTAAATTCATCGGCATGCGTCACTTCACAAATGTTTCTAAAACTTTAATGTTAAATTTTCCTTGCAACGAACCAGCTGCCAACCAAATGGTTATCATCGAACTTACCCTTCTCTAAAAATATATCAAATATATTTTTAGACCACGGCTGTACCTGAAGGATTCCAGTTCACCATTTTCTTTGTTATGTAGACGGACACAAGCAAATATTTACTATCCACAGTAACACTTTCAACCGCACAATGGATTTTACTTTAATTTCATTTTAATACTACAAAAGTTCTTTGTAAGCCAGCAGACATAAAAACTCACACAAATACAAATACAAATACACAAACATCCTGCTGCTTATATTTATACCACGCAAATATATGTATGTATGTACATAACCATACATACATATACATTTGTATTGTTGCTGGCGTATCGCGGTGTTAAGCTTTTCCTGGAACACATTAAACGGACATTAGTGGCGTAATCGCTCAGCAACCCGTTTGCGCGCTGTCAATGCTTTTCCGCTTACTTTCCGCATTTTATGACCATTTTGCCAATTCCGTAAGGTCACATATCTTAGGCTTTCCCACCCGATGCCGTTGACAGATGCATTTGCCGTGTAATGGGGGTGTACATATACATATATGTATGTATGACTACTAGTATTTGTGGTCATTTTTCCATTTTTTTCAGTTAGCTGGATTTTACGGGAAGCCCCCATAACTTAGTTGGTATAGACCTCCTTTTATGTACATATTTATGTATGTATGTATGTACTTTAAAAAAACCCAGACAATGACACGGCCTTTCCCATTGAATTCTATAGTCCAGCAGCGGCATCATTGTTGTACGCTGCCATTGTGTCGATTCGCTTTGCAGGTACATTAGCGTGGTTCAAAAATGCAGGTCAAAAAGTCTGCGGTAAAAAATATACCAATTTTTTTTTGAAATCAAAAAACATATTTAGAGGTCGCTCAAGGCGCTCAAAGTTTGCCATGTACTTTATATGGGGAAAAAACAACTTTTCGTAGAAATAGCACAGAATTCTTGAAAATTAATACTTTTCGATCATAAGACTCTGTTTCTCTTCAGAATATTCCTAGTAATAATACCCAATTGTTTATTTAACAATTTTTTCTTACTAACTATATTTTATAGATCCGCCAAAAATATCAGCAAATGCAATGGGGGACCTATAAAAAATCTTTAGTATTAAAAAATGGTTAAGTAAACAATTCGGCATTGCTATTGAAAGTCTTCTTAAGAGAACCAGAGTTTTCCGATCGAAAAGTATAGATTTTTAAGACTTCTGTACCATTTCTACGAAAGTTTTTTTTCCTACATATATAAAACCTATGGCAAATATGAATATTTTTGATTTCAAAATAAAAAATAGGGGTATATTTTTTCTGACTTTCCTTCTTTTTTTTTTGGATCACCCTGGTGTATACATATATATATATATGTGACGAAAATACTAATTTATTTCACGACCAACTGTCGCTTTTGTGTACCCAACCGGAGCACTCAAACCAACATTTAACCCGCCTATAATACCTACAGGGACTGGATTATATATATATATACTTACTTTCATACATAATAACCATTTCCCTACAAATACACAACCATAGCTTTTGGATGGCAAATCCCTACGCCTGGTGAGTGGGTGGACATAATTTAAGGTCATGACTTAATAAGAATTACATGGACGTAGTCTGATATTATATATAGGTTAGTTCTATCTACATATGTATGTATGTAATTGCAGTCTACACTTAGGCACACACGCATTTGGTTATGCATCAGCAGCACTTTGGTAGGATTACCGACAAATATGTACGTAGCTACGGCTTGCGCTCGGTCGGCTATAGCTGTCGTTAATAAATTATAACAGAATGTAATTGAATTAAACTCTAGCAATTAGAATTAGGATAAAGAGCGCAACAGGTGGATAACGTAAACAAATTTCTTGTATAAGTAAACACATACTAATGAGCTGTTCTTTTTAAAATGGACGGATTTCGTAAAAATAATAGTTTGTGAAAAGTTACTTTATTTTGAAACATCGCTTTTATAGAGACCAGAGAAGAAGGAAATATACATACGTCTTCTCTGATCATCGGGCCACCCAGAAAAACACACGCTTCACTAATGCATCTATATGGTCCAGCATTAAAGCATTCGCCTTGAGTGGGCTTGAGTGTAAGCTTGTTATGGAGCAACCCCTGACTTCTATCGAGCTTGGTATTGAAGCTAAAGACAAATTCAGTAACACCTACTACTATAATTGAATGCTTGAAATGTTCACTAGAATTCTTGGGTATCCATACAACATCGGCCTCCTTTGCCTTTTTGAATACTATTACTCTTATTTTTTATTTTATTAAAAAAAAAATAAATGTTCATCGTTTCCGCCAACCTCATACCACTGTGAGCCGTGGTACGTCCGAGAGGAAAATATGCATAGAGATCTGAATAGACGAATGGTTAAATCTGAACTGGAAAATACTGCTGAAGAATATAAAAGCATATTGAGAAATCACCAAACCCCACCAGGAAATACTAGCGGCGGACGTAGGATTTTATCTGGGGGGCTTTGGATTTTCCATTTATCACCCATGATGCAATAATTTTTAGAAGGTAGTTTCACTTCTTCTTCTTCTCCGCCATGTTAGCTATCTGACAGAAAACGTGTTTCGTATTTTTTGTTGTACCAACTTTTTCAAAAAAAAATCCAGCTTTTGACGATGGAAAAATAAAACAAAGAAAAGCCAAACATATAAGTACAGCAATTTTCGAATATTTTGTAATAATTTTCTTCATAAAAAATTAGCTGCTGCTTTCGTGGATATTGCAACACACGGAATAGATGTAAGGACACAGCTATAAGAGCCACCGCACACCACAGACTTTATCGGCCGCCTATTTAAATGATAGGGCTCGCTTGAAATATGTACATGAAGATGTATGGAGGTGCGCACATTACACCAGCTGAATCGCTCTGACCAATAAGTTGTGGTGCAATGGAAAGACTAGCGAGCACATCTCAATTGCCGGCCGATAAAGTCCGTGGTGTGCGATGGATCTAATCCATTATAAACAAGAAATATTGCTGTTATATTTTCATTTTTATGATTTTTATTCATGTGATTAGCAGTGGCAAAAATGTATGTATAAAATACGTATATTTATATTAAAAATTAAGTGATCAGTTATGAAACATATAAAGCTTTACATGTTCTGTTAAAAAATATCTAAAATAACAAGCGATAATCCCCAAGTTCAATATCGTAGCATGTGCGTGTTTGTCACAGACACGGTTTATGTCAAAAATTTTGAAGTGAAACTAACTTCTAAAAATTATTGTATCATGTTATCACCTATTTGATTTTAAGATCGTTATCAAGAACTATCAATAAGTATTTTGTGGAAGTAGGTATAGATCGTTCGTACCTTTGTGATCAAGGATATGATGGAGCTCCAGCGATTAGTGGTAAATTCCACAGAGCCCAACGTACAACCAATTGGATTTTTTCTCTTACCATTTATGAGCATTGTGCTCCACATAGTCTTAATTCAGCCGTAAAAGGGGCATGTGAAGTAACTAGCATTTGTAATGCATTCGGAGACTATTGCAGTGGTACGTGAAAATTGAAGAAAAAAATTAAAAAAGATTGATTCAATGTAACTCTCGAAGAGATAGCAGTTCGGAAAAACGACAAAATAGCAACCTGTACCTGGCGGCTATCTCTATTTTGAAATTTTAACTGTCATAGCAGTGCAATCACATTTCCCGCCCATTAAGTGCCGCCGATGAGGAATGTCACGAAGCCTATAGGGCCGCGCTGCGATCGTGAGCAACGCGAGTGGGACCGCTATAGAGTACTGAAAAGTAAAGCGAGACGTATTTGCCGCAATAAGAAGAGAAATGCCAAAATGCGTGAGGGCGAAGAGCTTGAAATGCTGGCTGACAGAAAAACCGCCTGAAAATTTTGTCAGAGAGTTAGGCGACTTACGGCAGGTTTCAAGACCAGGGCATAAATGGCGACCTAGTTACCGATGTCCAGAACGTACTTGAATTTTGGAGGGAACACTTTTCCACCCTACTGAATGCTAGCAGCACGGAAAGTTGTGGAGAAGACAAACCCGAGTCCACAGTCGACGATGGCGGAGTCGATGTTCCACCGCCTGTCTATGACGAGGTTCAAATAGAAATTGCACGGCAAGTTTGAAAAAGTATACGACTTCGTTTATTTTGGAACCAGCAATAACACCAATAATATTTTTAGCCTTGAAAAACGGACAGTCACTCTTGCCAACAAGTGCTACTTTTGACTGAGTAGGCATTTGCGGAAGATTTACAGGACTACGCATTGGCGAAGGCGAGTATGGCAGGCGTTGGAACGATGAGCTGTATGAGCTTAACAACGACATGGCCATAAGTAGTGCAGCGAATTAAAATATAGTGGTTCCGACGCTCCAGCTCTGAAAGTATTCAACACGGAACCCTCTGGTTATAGCAGAGAAAGAAGGAGGTCCCCACTGCTATGGAAAGATCAAGCGGAGGTTGGCTTCACTTGGCATTTCAAATTGGCGTCAATTGGCACAGAAACTGGCGTGCTTTGTTGAACTCGGGCAAAATCGTATCGATAGGAATCGAAGTAAATTCAGTCAGAAAAAATTTAGTTATCGAAAGCTATCAAATTACTGAAATTTATCGAATCATCGAAGTTTATAGTTATCGAAAATTATCAAGTTATGCATTTTATCGAGTTATCGCAACGTATTATTTAAATTGATCAATGTTTATTGAGTTGTCGAAATTGATAAACACAGAAAATTAGTTGTCGAAATTTACGGATAGTTATCGAGCTATAAAAATTATTTATTTATAATTGATATTTATTGATTAACTAAATTATTGGATCTATCGAATCGAAGTTTTTGGAATTTTCAAAATAAATCGTGCTATAGAAATTTCAAGGTTTTTTAAGGTTTATCGAGTTATCACTGCTTATCGAATTTTATCGTATCACCAGAGTGTAACGTGTTATCAAAGTTTGTCGATAGCATTCGAAAAATACGTAGCTATTAGAATTAACCGAATTATCGAAATTTATAGAGGAATTCAGTGTTTATCGAGTTATCGATTTTTCATTTATCGAAATTTATCGAGCTCTCGAAACGAACAGTTATCGAAATTTATCGCAATTAGTTGAGTTATCGATATGTATAAGCTAATCCACATTTATAGACAAACGGGAATGTATGGGGCAAACTTCAAGTCCGGTCAGAGGCCTTCAAAAATGTTAAAAATTTTAGTAGTCCCATCTTAGTTCCAAAGCAGGAAATTTTCCGGTAAATAATTTTAAACGACGTGCTAAGTTAGAAAATCTCTCCAAGTGCCTTAAAACTAGAAAAATATTCGAATTTCGATAGTAACTTTGTGCTAAATCTTTGAACAGAGCTATATGTCTATATCTATATTGATTCCTCTAGACTGTTATGCGAACAAATGGCACTCGGATATAAAGAAGAAAACAAGACAAACATGTATTCCTACTGTTCACTTTTAAAAACTTTTTTTTACAACATTGCGAGTTTTAGTTTGCCTACGAATTTCCAATGCAAAATTCTGTTGCAAAACTTTAATTTACTCATTGTTAGCGAATAGAACAATTTGGTTCTAACTAATCGCTAATAAAGAAAACTGTGCAAACTGTTAGAATTCTCATACTGACATAGTCAAGTAAAATCGAAAAGGAGCAAATTAGACAAAGAAAGTTGCGAACAAAGAGAAAGTTAAAGACATTTAGAAAACAAGTTCAAATTATTTACTTATGAACGTCAGCAACAACCATTCAAACGGCGAAGGACACAGGACGCAGCGGCACTACACTCACATACATGAACACTTACATTATTCCAGAGTACAAAGAGTACTTACAATCTATACGATTTTAACTGCTCGTAGTCATACTTGTTCAACAAGCACAAAAAACGCCGAAGTGAAATTGTTTTAACGTTGGTTTTTTTTTCTTATTGAACTATTGCAGGGAAGGTCAACAATCACCGGAAGAATGGCATCGTCTTTATGGCAAGTGTTCCGGCAATGAGATCTATCACATTGTACTCGGCGACAGTCGCTTCTTCGGCGAATACGAGGGCAAAAGTTTCACTTACGCCAGCTTTCATTCGCATCGAAAGTGAGTAGACGACGTAGTCCAAATGGGAAGATGGTTTTTTTTTTTTTTTTTTAATTCAATTTGTCACTTTTTTGCTTTTGGTTTTCCATTTGAGTCGTAGTGTTGTAGTCTATTGCTAACTGACTGACTGATGGACGTGCAATTGAACTAAATTTAATTTGGCGCTGATTGAATTTTGCGCTAGTTCATATATCACTTTCAAATTCATTGATGGACATAGATTTTTCATCGTCTTTGATAGCGTTCTAAGCGATTTTGCTTGTTTTTGTTTTTCTTTTTCCTTTCTTGTTTTTTTTCGTTTCCACCAGATATGGCGTTGCATTGGTAGGCGTACGTCCAGCCGAGCTGCCTGAATTCTACGAGGACACAATTTTGCTGAATCCCGGGCCGCGGCATATCATGAAGAAGGATGACACATGCTATTACATGAGCATCACAAAGGAGGAGAATTCGGCATTTGTTGTCAATCAAAATCAGAATCAAAATTTGGATACACACGCGACGACGAAGGAGGGTGGTAAGTGTGTTGACTGGCTGCCTGCCTGCCTGACTGGTTTCATTTTTGTCAGCTGCTCGGGCGGCAAAGCCAATAAGCCTGATTTCCTCTTTGTACATCTAAAGTTATTTCTTATCTATTTATGAGTCTATATTATTTCATAAGTATCTACTATAGTATGATAATAAAGGGTATGTGTGAGCGTATGCGCTTTTGTATATGTATGTACACCTACTCTCTCTTGGCTGTATGTATGTGCGTTTGTGGATGTTCACGCAAAGTATTACGCATTTACATAATGCATTTTTTATTGCATTGAGTTAAAAGCTACTTTAGAATATTAACTTTTATATAATATATAAATATCGTCGCCTGGGTAAAAGATTGTCGTAAGCGTCGTACGTACGTGCGAAACATACGAGACCCAGGCGACGATATGTGTAAGCAAAAAATACAATTAAAAGCTATTAGGGGTGTCCTCTTTAGTTAGAACAAAATTAAACAAAGTTAATTTTATTAGCCAATGTTTTTTGCTCTGTAGTTTCATACAAAAAAAAAGTAGAGAGACACACACTTCCGTTTGGGCATCATCTAATGGCTCCGATACAATAATTAAACCTAGCATGGGCAACTGGATCTAAGTAGGCTAATTTCGAGTTAAAATAACCAAACCTCTCTAGTTTTTTTTTTAGACTAAAGTCTGCTTAAAAGGAGGTACATGATTTCCATTTACGTCTCTACAGGAAACAGCCCCGGTCTTTTAACCATTTGATTGCTGCCTTATTTTCTAATAGAATATTCGAGTCGCAATCCTGTCTGCCAGCATCTCAAGCTCTTTGCTTTCACGTCTCTCTGCCTGTCATTTCATTCGTTTGAATAGATGTCTCTCATCCCTCCCCTTTCTCCGGTATCGCTCAACTGTCGCTTCTTCAACGCGCTCGTAGAAGCGCTCCTTGGTTTCATTATCCGTTTTCTCGCTTGCGGCGAAGGGTGTGAACCTGGAGGCAAGGTCCTTATTTCTTAAGTGAGGCTCGTTTCCATTTGGGGCAGCTGTCAGAGGCGTTTGGTGCCCTTTCATTGAATCAAATTTTTAACTGGGCAGGTGCCAAGCCCAGCGATCAACCCATTAACTTTTAAAGTTTTGAGAAAAACTTATTTCACTTTGAGTTCTCCTACCATCAAGGATTAGAGAGCCTCTCAGTAATTATAGGATATCTCGAAAACTATTCATAGGACTTATGTGAAACTTACAGGTAATGTTTTTGAGGCTTACTACTTTCGGTAAATGCAAAAAAATACTACCGCTTAATTTCTTTCATCTATATTAACTTGTTCTGCGTGATGTATTATATTACTTGTAATAAATTACCTAGATATGTGTATGTAGATTGACAAAACACTTTAAACACCGTAGTTACTAAAGAGGACACCCCTTTTTCTGACCTAATAGATTGCTTTTTATATGTACATTAAGGTGTCGCAGTATATAAAGCGTGAATCTTTTATACAAAAAAGCGATACAAATACCCTTCAATTTTTCTTTTTTGACCTAAATAACGTTTATACATAGTTTCTTTTGGTTGTTGTGTGGGTAGGAGGAGTATGATGTATTGTAGAACGATTTTCCGTCATCTCTTGTCAAATTTGATTTGGAGACAAACCGGTTTCGGCGTTGTGCCATCTTCAGTGTCATTTTTCATTCTGAAATTAGGATATGTGACAACAACGATTATATGGGGAACGGCACCAGCTATAAATATGTAACCAACTTCAAAGAAATGTGAATGGTAGGGAGAACCTAAGATTATGGCTGCGTTTCTTTATACATTCCGGATAATCCCATTTCACAGCCGGAATAAACAGAATGCGTTTGAAATATACGTCACCATATCAACAGGAACGTTCTAAAGAATAAATAAACAAAAAAGCTTATTCCAAACGTTCAGAATGAATAAAGAAATGCAGCCTATGAAATAAATTATTGAATATCTAAGTGCACTCAAAAATGTTAACGGACAGAATAACCGAAATTAAGCACACAATAATAACAAAAACAAAACCTTATTCTTTGGTGCACCCGAGATGAGGTCCAACCAAAAGGTTACGAACCCACTCGCACTACCACCCGAGCTGCCGGGGATATCTTTAACCCGCCAAGTGACTGGGCTCTCGGTGCGGAATGCTAAAATGGCGGGAAAGGAAGACCTTAGTGTGAAATATACTGACAGCACTACAAGCCCAATATAGGAAACAACAACACAAATAATACTTAAGCTGTCGTCGGAGAGTGCGTCGTCCTCTAGGTGCGTGCTCCTGCCCAATCAATTGGCGCCGCTCCGTTATTCTAAAAAACGAATTGGGCGCTAGAGTAGTCGCCTCGACTGCGCCCACAAACAAGCACAAAGGACTTAACTATTTCCATCATATGGCGGACAAATAAAGTGCCGCGATAAGAGAAAATGGCGATCCCGTTGTGGTTTTTTTTACAATTTTTCAGACTCATTTTGGCGTAAACAACCCTAATGGCGACTTTTCCCCAATGCATTAGCACACCACCGACAATCAGCTGTTTTTTTCTACAAGCTGAGATTTTATTAACGCAATTAGTTGCCGGTAGAGCTCGCTCCTATCGGTTGGAGTGAAGGACACATTCGAAACAGGAACGGAATGGTAGCGTGCACTGCTAAGCACTACAAATAGTAGAAAAACAATGGTCAAAATGTCGTGTCCCTAGTTTTTACGCATGACTTTATGTATATGGGCCAATCCTAGAGTTGCGGAAGTTACGTTCGGACGTTACTGCAAAAAGTATAGATATCCGCGTTACATGTACACATAACGTTTAATTGCTGTAGGATTATGACAACCCATGAGGACTTAATTTTGTGCTCAGAACTTATACTGGGATAACCACGCGGTCACAGGTATTGAGGTCAAAACGAAAAAATGTGTAGGGTATGCGTATCGAATTTTTCAAATCTGGGACACCTTAATGTAACATATTCCTATACTATGTAAGTATTTACATGTGTATAAATATAAAGGCGGTCCAAAAAAGTAAAGTCGTAATTTTAATGCTAGAATCGAATTTCAAACAAATCTCAAAACAAATTCTGGGACACCCTAATAAATATATTTATATACACATAAGGGTGGTTCAAAAAAGTAAAGTCGGAATTTTAATGCTCAATACCCCTAGAATTGTTCTGTACTGAAAAATATGGCCGTTTTTTGTTTAATCAAAAAATATTTATAGGCGCTCAAAATTTTCCATGCATTTTACATGGGGAAAAAAACAATTTTTCGTGGAAATGGTATAGAATTATCAAAATCAAAATATTTTTCGATCAAAGAACTAAGTTTATTTTCAAGAAACCGCCAATAATATTACCCAAATGTTTATTTAACCTAAATCCAAAAACGCCCATAAATCTAATGGGGAACCCATAAAAAATTGTTAGTTTTAAAAAATGGTAAAACACACAATTGGGTATTATTATTGGAAGTCCTTTGAAGAGAAACAGGGCGTTCTGATCGAAAACGTATTTTTCCCCCAAATAAGATACACGAAAAATTTTAGGCGCTTTGGGCGCCCTCTAAATATTTTTTGATTTCGAAAAAAAAACAGGGGTAAACGTTTTTGGATATAGAACAATCGTAGTGGGTGAGAGCATTAAGATTCGGACTTTACCTTTTCACATGCATTTTTCGACCACCGTAATATACATAGATACCTATATTTTTATGTACTATACGGTAAAACTCAGTAGAATAGGTTCAGAGCGACTTTAAAGTTTAACTGTTTGGTAGATCTACTATATTGTCCACAACACCAAGAAAAAGGTGAGAAATGTGCTAAAATTTAAATATTAATGGTATTCACCAAATTGACCAAGTGGCCTGGCACTCAGGTAAAGGAGCAGATTAGCTCAAGCAACAGTCGTTTCAACAATCGTTGCTTGACCTAATCTGCTCTTTCGTCAGAGTGCCAGGCACTTTGCTCAATTTGGAGAATACCGCTATTATAAGCTTGTTAGTAGGAGATGAAAGACAAAGAACTGCTGTTAAGATGGCAATCATAAACTCAGTTGCAATTTCGATGGTACAAGTGCAAACAAATACCCGGATGTTTTTCTCGTACTTAGAGAACACAAAAGTTAAAATTAGTTAATTTTCTGGCATTCAAATCAAAGTAGATATAGCAAACAGTTAAATTTGCAAATCATGCCTAAACTATGCTGCTGACTGTCAGTGTAGTGAATTATTGAGCCCAAAGCAAAGAAAAATAAGAATTTCAGGTGATACCCATCAACTAAATAAGTGTATTGACTGGTGCAGCAAAACATACATATTCCGCTTTCAATGTGTGTATCAGTGTATGCGTTAATTTTTGATTAATTTGAACATTTAATTTTAATGTCAGTTAGTCGTTACTGTCACGTTTTTTTTTGTCCTCAACTCAATTGTTTGTCCGTTTTGGCTACTCCGTTATTTACTTGTCGATTAATTTTTAATTGATTTAAAAACGTCACACTGCTACTTTGTCGCTCCAACTCTATAAAATTACTCACTCTCTATCGCTCGCTCTTACCATGTTACTGTTTTTTCTCTACCTGCATACATACATACATACTTACCCTACGAGTACAGAAACATAATGGCCTGTTTCTCTTTGCGCATTTCCTGTTCGTCCCTTGCTTGTTTTTTATCTTTTTTTTTTTTTTTTTTTTTGATATTTACAGCATAAGTAAATTATGAAATGTGCAAATGGCTTAAATTAAATGTCCATTTTTTATTATTTTTTTTTTTATTTTCCAGCGTGCCGTCAAAAATTAAAAGCTATTACTTGCGAAACTTAAAACGAATTGCAACATAAATTTGATTTTTCCATAAATTCATCAAACGTCCATTAAAATATTTGTGTCCGCCATTAAGCTGTTCATACTAATATATATGAATATGTATGCGTGTATAAAGTAGATATGTAACTGTGTACTAGACGGCAGTGCTGGCAGCGGAAGTTCAATTTCAAATTCAAAAATTGTTTCATAATTGAAAAACTCATGGTTTAAAATTTTATTACAAATTACGTCATAAGTTTTAAGGTCCAAAATGGTGGTTGTAAAGAGCAAGTCGCACGAGTTGTTTTTTTAGTGTCACTCCCTTCTCTCGGCCGAAAAAAAAGAACGCTAAAGCATTCTTCTTACATTTATTTCCATCAGTGGAGTTCCAGCAACAAGTTCAATAAAAAATAAATCAAATAGTTGAACAATTTTGGCCTGCAAATATTTATTGAGGCGAAAAAGTGCCGCTATTACTATTTTTTTCATTATCACTCGAAAAAATCATAATTGATTGTTTTGTTATAACTTTGGGAAGTTTTCACATAGAATATTCATATTAGAGGCAATGAACTTTGGTATAAAAATCGAATTTTTTAATTTTAGTAATGTAAGATTATTCAAAATGTTAAAAGTAAATGGTGAAAATGTTCTTCTTTCCAAAACAAAAAAACAAATCTAGTGTGCGACCAAATGGAAAATAAAATGCATTGAGTAACAGATGACTAAGATTTGAGAAACTAAAATTTATTATTGTTATTTTGACTTTTTTAGTATGTATATCTTTTTTAAGTTTTCATTTAAATACAATTTCGTAATGAAATTTTGTTCCTTATGCAAAACTTAATATAATGCACTGTCTAAGGTAAGCGTGCCACCATTTTCGACCAAAACCGCGTTTTTGTCGAAAAATTTTTTCAACTCGTGATATACAGACATCAGACTAATTTTTCTACCGGAATGCAAACACGTTTCAAGAAACTTCAAATTTGTATTTAAAAAGTTTGGATACGTATTGCGCCCTTTTTATAGCCTTCTTGAAAATCTTGAGTGCATCCTTGTAAGGTTTCCAAAAAAAGTGTTCCTTTGGCTTGACTAAAGAACATTTTGCTGATTGTTTTCTCGGTGCTGAAATTTTCGTACTGCACCAATGCGGTTTCTTTTTATCCTTCCGGAGGTTGCTTGGTCAGGATGAGCTAAAAGCAGCCTTAGAGGAATTTGTCACAAAGTTCACTGCTTCAACAATTTTCGACGATTAGTCCAGCTCACCAAGAGAAACCGTCTTTGCGATAAACTGGCCTATCGTGAGAAAAGGCACGCCAATAATTCATTTAGAAATTTTTAGTACTGAAAATTTTGCGCAGCGATTTTTTTAATAATAGACATTACCCGAAGAAAACTTCATACGTAGTGAAAAATAATAATATTAAATAAATATTTTTTATAAATATTAGTTTTTTATTTTTATTTATTTTTTTTTGCGAAATAACAAATATTCAACATTTTTTTGTTGAGCTTGGGACCGTTTTTAATGAAAAATGTTGTGGAAAAACAACAATAATTTACATGTCCTCATCAGACTTCTTTATCGCGTTCACTGGAACTTCAACCAGCAACTCCGGCATTCAAAGCCAGTAGTCTACCTACTGAGCTAAGTTCGCCATGTAAACTCTATTTCATTTATCAACCCATTTACAATTTAAGGTGTGCTCGTCCTTAAGCTATTTGTTTCTTGTTACTTTTTTATAACTAAGAAAATATTTATGTAGTTATAATGCTTAATAGATCATCAGTAATAACATATGTATGTAATAACATACATTAGGGTGGTCAAAAAAAAAAGTTAAGACGGAAATTTGGTAAACTCATCCCTTAGAATTGATTTACACCGAAAAAATATACCCCCGTTTTTTATTTTGAAATCAGAAAATATTCAAAAGTCACTCAAAGCGCTCAAAGTTTTCCTTGTATTTTATATGAAGACAAAACAAAATTTTTCGTAAAAATGGTATAGAATTCTCGAAAATCAATATTTTTCGATCGGAAAACTCTGTTTTCAGCAGACTTCCAATAATAATATCCAGCTTTTTATTTAACCATGCATTGGGGTGGCTCATAAAAAGTCGTTAGTATTAGCAAATGGTAAAACAAAAAATTGGGTATTATCATTGGAAGTCTCCTGATTATAAACAGATTTATCCAAGCAAAAAATATTGATATTCAAGAATTATGTACTATTTCCGCGAAAAATATAATTTTTTCATATCTTCCTTTACATATTTTTTGATTTCGAAATAAAAAAAGGTATTGTTTTTTCGATATAGAACAATCCTAGGTGGTAAGCGCTTTAAAATTCCGACTCTACTTTTTACACATGCATTCTCAAGCCACCCTAATGTACCCACATACATATAGACATAATATATGTATGTATATGGATATATAATGCAATCATATCATTGTATTTAGTTAGCACCACAACAATAAACAACAACAATACAACTATCACCACGAATAGCACCATTGTGAATGTGAATGTAACAACAATAACATCAATAGCAACACCGGCGACCACCATTAGTACATCAACATCAACATCATTCGGTCGCACGGCACCGGTGCCGTCCGTTTGTGTACGCGTGCCGCACAGCCCCAGCCTCGACTCGGGCGGCATTAGCGCTGGCGGTGGCGTTGGCACACCCCTTACAGAAAGGCACCCGCCATATAGTGACAGTGATTTAATGACACTATTCGTGCGTGAGTGTGACACAACAACATCTTAAATATTTATTTATTTACTATGTGTTTCTAAGCATTTCTCAATCTAATGGCCACTCGCTCGCTGTTTTTTTTTTTGGCACGTTTGTTCGCTCCTCACTAATTTGCTGTATAAGTTATTTAAACTAAAAATTTGCTAATCAATGTCCCACTCCCAGCCATCCAATTTTCTGATTATAGCTGCTCGCCTCCGCCGCTTGTGAATGCCTAACCGCCCAAAAATAATTTATTTACTTTTTTCCCGTAATATTACAAATTAGCCTACAAATACGTGCCTGTTCGAATGTAGTCGGAAAGTTTAACCCTTTCTTGCCCATCAAAGGACCGCCCGACACAATCCTCCAATCACATCAAACAACACAACAACACAGCAACACGCAACACATGCCATCAACCGCCAAACCAACCACAACGAAAATAAGCAACCAATTTGCTACATTTAACCGCGGCAAGCAATCACCAGCTACACCCCCTGCCGAACACGTTCGTTCCATCATTCATTAGCTCACCGACAACCATCGTCCGCGATTAACTATGTATTTACAATCACAAAATCACAATATTTTACCTTATGTTGCCACATTTTGTTGCTAGTATTCCCACATCCCCAATGGCCTCCGCATGCGTGCAATAATTGTATGTGAATGTCAGTATATAAGTATGTGTAACTACTATTTAATAGCAAGTGCATGCACGCGTATTCACGTCTATGTTTTTTTTTTTTACACCCACATATGTAACTGTACGTGCATATGTATGTAAATATATGTATGCGCATCTGGGTCATGCGTTGTTATGTTGACGTTTGATGCCTTAATCACCGTTTCAGCGTCAACGCCTCGATTTGCTTTCGCTTCCGCTGCATGACGTTGCATGCAACTGCGCGTGTGGCACCTATCGAAGTGTCAACCGCCGACGAACATGCACTAATAGACCCCCATGCATACCGTTGTACTTATGTATAGGTATGTATCTATTTAATAATAGTCTAATAATAGTCACTCTGGCCATCGGTTCAAAATTCATTGAACTGTATTGCATATCAACGCCAGTTTCGTGTTTTTTTTTTTTTAATTAAAAAATTTATTATTTTGCCTCATATCTTTTTTTCGTATACTTATTTAAAATTGAACTCGTTCGAAACCGGGACTTCCGTCGATATTTTAAATTTATCAGAATTTAGCTCTTATGGCTATCAATTTTACCCACTCAAATGGATCACAATGTAAGCGTTAATATGTATACACTTGTATATACATAAAGTTAAGTTTTAATTAAAAAAAAAAACGAGTACTGCAACCTCAGTTTGTGAGTAAATAAATATATGTGCATACACATGAATTATACCGCTTGGACTAACGGGCAGTTCTGGCCAATGTCTTTCAACTCACCATAGTCCTTCGAATAAGAATTGTCAATTCTGGCCAGACTAATTTATACATATATCTGCTAACGAAGATGTCTTAGCGTTTTTCATTTTTTTTTTTTTTTAATTTATCTATCAGTAAAATAAAAAAAAATTAAATTAAATTAAAAAGTACATAAATTTTTCTGTCTAAAACAAAAAAAAAAACAAAAAATTAAAAAAAGTTAAGCCAACAAAAAAATAAATAAAAATTTGTAAACTAAGTTTCTTAAGAATTTTTTTAAATCAAAAAATAAAAAAAAAAATAAAATATAAAAATTAAACAAATTGAATTAAAAAGAAAAAATATAAAAAAGCGAAAGATAAGCTCCTTAAACTAAACGAAATTAATCAGGTTCTTTTTAAAGCAATATGGTCTACAAATTAAAAGAAAATCAAAGTGAAATTAAAAAAATTAAATTAAATTAATTTAAATAAAAACAAGTAAAGAGTATAAGTTCGGGCGAAACCGAAATTTATATACCCGGCCAAGGTATCGAATATCTTCGTTTCAACTTTCTCTAAACTATCGATTTTGAGTCAATTAGCTTCAGTAGTTACTGATTTATCGCAGTTTTCGTGTTTCTGTAAATTACCGTTATATGGGAGGTGGGCGTGGTTATTGCTCGATTTCAGAGATTTTCAAAAGATTTCTTAGCTAAGCCCTAGGTAAGGCTCGTACCGAGTTTGGTACGGAATGGTGAAGCGGCTACTGAGATGCAGCATTTCATCATAAGTGGGCGTGGTCCCACCCATTTTCCAACAATTTCTTAATAACACTATTTTTTACCAAAATTCTGCTTCACATACTAATTTTCAACGATTTGGATCCAATATGAATGATTTTTGAGAGCCCAAATATGAAGCGATTTCAAGTTTCTTTCTTTTTTTTAATAAAAGATAACTAAATTTCACGTCGATCTATCCATGTCGATTTTTAACAAAAATCTCTGTTTTTTTATTTATTTATTTTGAAAAATGAAAGAAACAAAATTTCACGCTTGGATGCTTCCGTTTTTTTTTTGGAAAATACTTGAAATTAATTTCAAATGTCGGCAGTTCTTTAAAAAAATATCCATAAACTTTTTTCCATAGGACATATTTATTTAATTAAAAAATGTATTTCATTCGTTATCTATACTAATATATATTTTGCTTGCCACATAAAAGCAAAAAAAATTATTGAAATCAGACTAAAATTACTGCCACTTTTCATATAACGGTAAATTTCAGAAATGCTTGATTTAGGGGCGCTAATTTACTCAAAATTGATACTAACAACAAACACTTGAAAATAAGTAACATTGTTGGGAATTTTGGGAAATGGGCGTGATACCGCCCCCATATGACTATATAAGTTTATCTCATTATGTCTAGCTGAACGTTCTATCGAAAATGTTTAAAATAGGGGTAAAACTACCCCGGCTTACCTTGTAGCGATAGTTTTCGAAAAGGAGAAAAACATATATGTAATACTTGCGCCGGGTATTTAATCTAACTAGTGAACCCACATGGCGTCAAAACGACAGCGTTTAATTAAATTTTTTAAACAGGTGAAACTCTATTCAAAAACCTCTAACTATATTTTTATTAATTAATCTAAACCATTTCTCAGTGAGAGAATAACGGTGCAGATGTGATGACCTTCAAAAAAAAAAAA
>NW_016157276.1:0-18008 GCF_001687245.7 Rhagoletis zephyria | reverse complement strand
GGTGAAGCGGCTACTGAGATACAGCATTTCATCATAAGTGGGCGTGGTCCCGCCCATTTTCCAACAATTTCTTAATAACACTATTTTTTACCAAAATTCTGCTTCACATACAAATTTTCAACGATTTGGATCCAATATGAATGATTTTTGAGAGCCCAAATATGAAGCGATTTCAAGTTTCTTTCTTTTTTTTTATTAAAAGATAACTAAATTTCACGTCGATCTATCCATGTCGATTTTTAAAAAAAAAGCTCTGTTTTTTTATTTATTTCTGTTGAAAAATGAAACAAAAAAATTTCACGCTTGGATGCTTCCATTTTTTTGGAAAATACTTGAAATTAATTTCAAATGTCGGCAGTCCTTTAAAAAAATATCCATAAACTTTTTTCCATAGGACATATTTATTTAATTAAAAAATGTATTTCATTCGTTATCTATACTAATATATATTTTGCTTGCCACATAAAAGCAAAAAAAAATATTGAAATCAGACTAAAATTACTGCCACTTTTCATATAACGGTAAATTTCAGAAATGCTTGATTTAGGGGCGCTAATTTACTCAAAATTGATACTAACAACAAACACTTGAAAATAAGTAACATTGTTGGGAATTTTGGGAAATGGGCGTGATACCGTCCCCATATGACTATATAAGTTTATCTCATTATGTCTAGCTGAACGTTCTATCGAAGATGTTTAAAATAGGGGTAAAACCACCCCGGCTTACCTTGTAGCGGTAGTTTTCGAAAAGGAGAAAAACATATATGTAATACTTGCGCCGGGTATTTAATGTAACTAGTGAACCCACATGGCGTCAAAACGCCAGCGTTAAATTAAATTTTTTTAACAGGTGAAACCCTATTCAAAAACCTCTAACAATATTCCTAATAATTAATCTAAACCATTTCTCAGTGAGAGAGGTCTCGCATGGTGTCGGTTTTCATTTCATCAAATTTCAATTCTCCCTGTAACTTAAAAAAATAAAACCTGTGCACATCTATGTAGAATCCTAGTTCTTTTATTTGACTTCTCATTTTGGAAATTCGAAATAACGGTGCAGATGTGATGATCTTCAAAAAAAAATAGATGGCAACTCTAATTAAAAATGTTATCAGCATATAGTTTTCTTAAAACTCTTTCGTTTGACACTAATATTTCGATATTGCATTTATGTATCTTTCGTATAATTCGACTTTTCGAACAGGTGGCAACCCCTTTAAAAGTATTTTCAGACTACAATTTTTCACCTGGCATTGTTACACATATTTCAATTAACTGATGAATTAAGTTGAATTGAATTTTTTTAAGCACATGGCAACTCTCCTAAATACAGTTTAGAAATAAATTATTTTCAAACCCATTTCGATTCATACCCATCTTTTGACAATCCATTTAACTTATTAAATAATTTGAGCTTAATTTTTTAAAAAAAAAACCCAAATGTTCAGCTTAAAGATTTCTTAACACTCGTTCTTTTGATAACCCTNCATTTATTTTTAAACATGTGGCAATCCTCTTCAATTTGGTTCTTAAATAAAGGATTTTAAACCCATTTCCATTTATAACCATCGGTTAGTAACTCATTTAACTTATTAAATAAATGTAGTTTAGCCATTTAAACTGGGGCAACCCTCAAATACATCAAAAATGTTCTAAATTGTCAAATTAAGTATTTCTTGAAGCCCTTTCATTTGACATTCATCGTTAATATTTCATATAGGTGGCAACCCTATTCAAAATATTTTTAAACTACTACCTTCTTAAACCTCTTTTGCATGACACCCATATAGCGATACCTTATTCACTTAACAAATTCCTTTAATTAAAATTGAATTACATTTTTTTAACATGTGGCAACCCTCCTATACGTAGTTATGTTATAAAGCCTTTTCAAAACCATTTCGATTGATACCCATATTTAATAATTGATTTAACATTTTAATTAATTTGAGCTTAATTTCTTATCAGGTGGCAACTTTTTTCCAAAAAGTAAAACCTTCTTGAACATCCACACCCTAAGCCCAAACGGTGTGGATGTGATGGCATTGATTATTAAATTATTTGAATGCAATTTTTTATCAGGTGGCAACTCTTTTCGAAAAAATAAAATCGAACGAACGGTGCAGATCTTTTAGGCTGCACAAAAAATGCCTTCGCGTATTATATATAATAGATAATTTGGATTTAACTTTTTACACAGGTGGCAACCCTCCTCAAACTCATAAAATATATTCTCAATGTGCAAACTAAGATTTCGTAACACTTTCTTGTTTTATATCGATAATTGAATTGAATTAAATTAGACTTTTCGATCAGGTGGCAACCCTACTAAAAATATGTTCAATCTAAAATCTTCTTAAATCTCTTTCGTCTGACCCCCATATTGTTATACCTATTTTAATTACCCCATTGCCTTAATTCAAATTGAATTTGATTGTTTAAACAGGTGGCAACCCTCCTACACGCAGTTAAGAAATAAGGTATTTTCAAAACCCTTGCGATTGGTACCCAATTAGTAAATATTGATTTAACTATTAAAATTATTTGAACCTAACTTTTAAACAGGTGGCAGCCCTCTCCAAACACTTTAAAAATATTCTAAACGTTCCAACTAAAGATCCCTTAAATTGCATTCGCTTGACATCCATATTTTTATACTTCATATAAATTAGAATTTTCACACAGGTGGCAACCCTCTTCAAAATGTTTACAAACTACTACGTACTTAACCTTTACCGTCTGTCACAAATACATATTTCTATTACCTAATTCCCCCAATTCAAATTAAATTTGATTTTTTGAACAGGTGACAACCCTCATAAAGTTAAGTTAAGAAACAAACATTTTCAAACTATTTCCATTTATGCCCATTTTGTAATAATTGGTTTAGCTTTTACAATAATTTGAACTTAATTTTTTAAATGGTGGCAACTCTTTTCGAAAAAGTTAAACCTATTGCACACCTACATCCAGAGCCCTTTGATTTGGCACCTCACTTTTGAAAATCGAACGAACGGTGTGGATCTGATGNATCTACAGGCCAAGCGCTTTAATTTTGCACCCCATTTTTGAAAATCGAGCGAACGGTGCAGATCTTTTATACGGAACAAAAAATGCCTTCGGGTATTATTTTGAACTTAATTTCTTAACACTTTAGATGGCAAATACCATCACAGAGCCAGCACGATAAGAAGTATTCAGATTTGCTTTTAACTTGCCTATTATCAAGATGGCACTTCATAGTGAAAAATAATAAACACTTATGGTAATAAGAAGGCAAACAAAATACTTAAACAGATTTAACCTCTTCAAATTTAAACGCGCAAGTACTGTTATCGATTTTAACGCAAAATCGACTTCTTTCTGCATTTCACTTATTTTTCTTACCATTTTTCTACTTCTTAAAATGTTTACTTATTCAACACCTTCCTCCTATAATTCCGCCTATAATCGCTTTTGAATGTTCGATGTAGTAAATTCATATTTTCGTACATTTTTTGTCTTATTTGCTTTCGCTGAGATTTATGTATGTACATAGCTAGAAAAAATTTGTGTGGATCTTTAAGAGCATTTATTCGAAAAGTTCATATGTAAATAATTCCACATAGCCATACAAATTCTTAACAAATGCTTTTCGCTGTATTTGTATGTCTAGCAACAAAAAACAAAATACATTTATTTCTTCTGCATCGACAAATAGCTTTAAATTCAATAAACAAAAAAAAAACAACTTATCGCTTTAAAATTTAAATTAAGTCAATAAATGAAAATAATTTTCTCTTCTATGCATTCCACAAACAGCTACTGATAATCTAACGTCTGTGATAATCTCAGATTCGAAGCAGAATCTCAAGGATACAACGGTGACATCGATGAATGCAACGCAAACACCCTCTGCAACTACAACCACCACTGTCACCACAACGATACCGCCAATGCTGGGCATGGGCGGTGGTGGCAGCTGCGGTGGTGGTGGCGGTAATGGCTTGGGGGGCGGCGGCGGCCATAGTGGTGGCGGTGGAGGAGGTGGCTTGAGTGTTGCGAGCGCTACACTAACCACCAGCAATCATCTAGATGTGCCACAAGCTGGAAATCCAAATCTGCTTAGTCCCGATGTGCTCAATCAGCGAAGAGGTGAGTTGGGATTTTGTAGTGATAGACACCTAAATAGAGAAATTAAGGGAGTGGGAGGATAGCGAGTGAGCATTGAAAGGAGTGTGATTTACTCAAATAATTTTAATGAGTATTCAAAGCGATTTGCAAACGCAGTAACCGTAATACAGATTTTCGATATGCATCGGCGAGTGAAATGCGGCAACGTTTGAGTGTACTAAGCCAATTATAGTTTAAGCATTTAGAGATTTTAACACAAATTCGGAGTAGTACAAAATTAACCCTTAAGCACATTTTCAGTTTAGACTTATTGCTCGCATTTAAGATGAATTTCGAGCTTTGTTGTTTTCAGAGACTTATAGTAAAATTTGATGGTAAATATTTTTGTAAAACATTTTGACCCGTTATATACCGGTTTTACAATTATTTTTTTTTCTTTTTCTAAGACCGTAGACCCTACTGAATAGGCGGTAAAAATTTTCCACAGAAATATTATCTGTCATTTTTTATATAAAAGCGCTGAACACATCGTATGTCTACAATGAGAATGTGAAGAGGGGGCAAACTTTGACCCCTAAAATAAAACTCAGACTAAAACTTTCAAAGCGCTGATAGACAGTGACGAACAAAAGTATTATCAGAGTGAATTTTTCTCAATATGTGCAAGGTTTTTTATTATAATTTATTTTCGACAATTTTTTATAAAAATATAGTTCATACTACACCAAAAACATACACCACTGTTCTGCAACTCTTTCGTATTCGATTTTTTCTATAAATCGTAGAAATGGTATGCTGTAATCCGAATCGTATTTTCGAAATTCGTAACAATGGCATGCCTAAAAACGAGCGAGTAAGAAATTTACTTTTTTTATGTGAAAGAAAATGCACAACACCGCCAACAAAAAGAAAATGCCAAAAATCAGCGATATTTTGTAGCCACATAAAACTCGCACTTTATTATTGCATGGGCTATAAAACTGCATACGCAAAAATTTTCCAAAAATTCTTTCACAAAAGTTGAAAACTTTGGTGAAAATTCGCTGAATTTTTATGTGGATTTGTATAGTGTTTGTTATAGGACGATATATATTTTTATAAGAAAATAATTGAAATTAAAAAGTATGAATTTATTTTTGTTATTTATGGCCTTATAACAATTATATTCAACAATTTTATTGAGCTTGAGGACGTTTTTATTGAATTTTTTTGTAAATTTAGATTTTTGGTAGAATTTATAGCTATTTCGGAAATCACCACTTCTCTTCTTCATATTTCTTCAAATGGGATTCGATCCGACGACCACAGCTATGGCGGCTTGTTGGTTAAAAACTATGAAAATAAATATTCAAAACTTGTTAATATGTGGCGGCCTTAAAATTATGCAACTGAGTGTACTCCTTAGCAGTAGAGCACACAGCGGCGAATTCATTTCCGGTATTTCAGATATCGAAACAAAATATTGTATCGATATCGAATCAAAACTCCTAATATCGATTTAAATTCACCGATATATTGAACCTTGATATTGAATTATTGTATATCGTATCGGTATCGCTCATCCCTACCGTCTGCCCAGAGTTGCTAAAATTTGATTTAAAAAAAAATGTTTGCATTGCCTCTTTTAGCGAATCTATGTACTTTTAAATACTATATAACGGAGTAAAAACCCAACTCTGTCGTTTCAGCTATCCTGTTGGTAGATGTCCTCTTTACTATCTGTCACTAGATCGTATGGATATAGTGTTTTCCCTACCATTTCTGTAGATCTTACTCTGTCTTCTTGGTTCACAGAGTACCTGCATACGTTTTCAAGGCGGGTGATCTTAGCCCAGAGACCATATCTCCATTTGAGCGCCATAGCTCCTGCACTAGGTCTATGTCATAAGCTTCCCCCTCCGAGGTAAGCATGAGCTCTGGCAAAGTTAGGTCATTGTTTTGACGATTCACGCCATTGACCTCCGCGCCTTCTGTTAAGCTGGCTCGCAGTTTTGTGGCAGCATCTATGTTGGTGTTATTGTTGTGACTCTTGTCGGTAGATACAAGCAGCCCAATCCCCATCTTTGTTGATTTTCAGAATTTTCAAACAACAGTTGGTCAGGTAACATGTAGTGCCTTCCCGCCTTTCGTTGGTAGCTCGTCTTTTAACGCTACAGCAAGCAAGCAATTTAATGAATGCGAAAACCCTGTTAAGAAGCGAATATATAGGGTCCCGTGTAATTACTTTGCTAGTCCCCATTTGCCATACTTTTCACTTAGCTTTATGCATATGTAGAAACATAAATTATATTTAAAAAAATTTTCTTTTTATCTTCTAATACCTTGAACATTCTAGGAAGTCGTCGGCCATCTATATTACCAGTACCGGATATGTTCACCTCATCTTCTTTTAGCATATCAGGCAACGATGATGGCGAAGAAGGCGATGAAAGTGAGGACGAAATCGACGATGATGTCCCTTGGCGATCGCCGTCCGAGAAAATAGCGTAAGTTAATATGAATTTTACACAAATATTAAAAAAAATAAAATTTATATGTACATATGTAGGTATATGTATGGTACTTGTATATTTCTGTATGCACCCAAATCCATAAATTCACAAAATCCATTTAATACGTTTTTCTTTCTCCTATACAAAATAGACTAAATAACTTCCTTCTACTTAGTCCTGGCAATTCGTTGGTTATAGCGTTTTTTTTTTTTGTTTTGTAAATTTGGACACTCAGTGTTTTTTACAACTGCATAGAAACAGCATACATACATAAATGTCACGATCTACATTTATAAATAGTTTTGTTTTTAATTTTTGAATGGAGATGGTGTGTGTATTTGTTTTATACCCCCACTTGTTGTCCTGTATTGTAATCAATTGTATGCCAACGAGTAGGTATCTTTGTGCCAAAGCTAAGTAAATTCTAAGTATATTTTTTTTTTTATGTAAATGAGAGAAAGAAATTCGAATACGATAAGAGCGCTACCAGAGGTTAGTAAAAACTTAAGGCTTTATCCATCCATAACTACTCACATAATTGGAGGCTGTCAACTGCGCCTAAAATACATTTCTCCTTACGGGTGTAAATGAGATACATATCTTTGATTTTGAAAACAAAAAAAAATATTAGAGATCGAAAATTTGTTAGATTTATCGCCTTATGACAAAAACCAGCTTATATTATCTAATCTTGACACTCTTCATCCCTTACCTACCCATCAACTATTATTCACCCATTATTTTCCACTTCCCACCCCCGCCAAGTGCCCTGAGTGGTCATTTTCCGCAATCGCGTACCTATTCACTGATCATGAGCTCCTCGGAAGATTCAAATAATCACAGCTGCTGTGCCAGTCAACCGCAACTACAACAAAGCGAGTCACGCTATCGTATGCTTGCGAAAAGTTTTAGCTGCGATAGCGATAGCCGTCGTGTACTGCCATGCAATTTTGTGAGGCGTAATCGCGCACTCGCTCAATGCATTGATGGCAATGTAGATGCCGCCACTGCCGCCACTGCTGCCACCGACACTTATTGTTCGCTATGTTCAACCAACACCTGGATACCGGCCACGACGGCGACGACCACCACCTCCTCGACGACGACTGGCACCCAACGCACTGCTGTCACTTCGAGCAGCTCCACATCTGGCGGCAAGCCGGCTCGTCCCATCTGGGCGATGGATTATTTACGGTAAGTATGGCATGCGGCGTCATTGTGGTCTCACCTAATCAACAATATTCATCTACAAAATACATACTAAGTACTTCTCGTACCCATCGTTTGTTTGCCGTGTGTCCTGCTGCAGTTTTGCGTTGTTTTTTTGACGTTGCCGGTTTTACTTCTACTTCACCAAAAAAAAAAAACGAAAAGAAGAGTTGGTTGATAAGCTTCCGTTATTGAACCGCGCCGTATGAGGCTTTTTGAAATGCTGATACAACAGATAAACACAACATACACAACATACATAGATACATATGTGATGTTCAGACATACAAATGCACACTCACACACATGAGATAACTGGCTTGCATATGTGTTGGTTAAATGAAAAAATAAGACGAAAAGTAGTTGAGCGTTAATTAATTTATTTACTAACATTTAATTTTTTTGGTTATATGCCTAATATACTATTATACTAAACACATATGTACACATATGTATGTACACTAGGCGACAAATGAAAGTGTACACCTTGTTCTAATATATTATGCACAATTATTTTCGTGAAATATTTTTTGCATTAATTATTTTGATAATATAAACTAAAATTCAAAAAAAAATCTTCAAAATTTTCAACTTTTTCAGAATTTTTAGAAAATTTTCAATTATGCAGTTATTTGGCCCATTCAATTCCAGTCTAAGGAATTCAAGTCTCAGCGGCCTATTTTTTTTTTTTTTTAGACCGCCGTTTTTTATTTTGTTTTTTTTATATATACTTGCGTTGATTTTTTGAAATTTTATTGCTAGCGGTCTCCAACATTTTATTTCATATGAAATTCATGCTTATATGGAAAAAAGTGCAAAAATCTGTTACCAAAAAAATCTCAAAAATCAACGGGGCTTTGAGCCGTTTGAAAATTACACTTCATTAGGCTAAAATTGAAAGGGCTATGAAACTGCATGCTCGAAAATTTTCTACAAATTCTGAATAAAAAGTTAAAAATTTTTTATGACAATATTTGTGAACTTTATATAAAATATGAAGCTCTGATTTATATGGTTTATATTATAGAAAAAAAACAATTTTTTCATAAATAATTAATGCAAAAAATTTTGTAAGGAAAATAATTGTGAATATTATATTAGAACAAGGTGTACACTTTTATTTGTCGCCTAGTGTATATGTATAGCTACTAATAAATAATTAAGGTAATACATATATTAGTATTTAATGTTTATATGGCTGGCACGAATTTCGCTATTATAAACCAAATTAATTTGTTAGTGAAAGACAAAAAAGCCTTATTTATAAGTTTTTGAAAACCTACTCGTAATAGATAGGTGTGAAACACTGAATTGTTGTTTTGTATAGTTAGCCAGGTGTAATTATTTTTGGTATTTTAAAATTTTCGTACATACCCAATTCAGGCTCAATCAAAAGAGCAATCCTTCTACTCACCAGCACCTGCTCTGATCAAAAAATTATGAATCACATTTATCATATTGCAATAGGCGGAAGAGACACTTGGGGCCTTTTTGATGCGCGTTCTCTCCGTGGAGTCAACATCAACTCGGATCAACCTTACGGTTGTACTTGACCTGATTACCGCCCAGATCTCACTGAGCTAAAATAAGGAACATTTAATCAAGAGTAGAGAACAGTAAATGGTTTTTAATGAGAAACTTTTTCATGGCAGAAGTACACTCGGAAGAATTCTAACTTGCCTGCTGAGAACAACCGCTGTTAGAAAACCTTTTTTCTGATTTTAGATGCTACTTAAAGATAGGTTAGACATTCCTTTATTATTTCCACTTGGAAGGTAGATATTTACCTTCTTCGTTGACATCACACAATTGAGCATCCAATCGACTGTTCCCTAAATTACAACTACGTCTTCTAAAAGATATTTCATTGATATGAATGCCGATAATTCATCAAGCTTCAACCATTCCGTGTAGGAATTAATCTCCAAATCCTAAGCGCCCAATGGCCGTAAGTCTTACTGTAGCCCTTTCTCAGAAACCTATCCTACAAAGCCGGCGGACGCTACGTTAAGTATGACGCAAAGAGCAAACATGTGAGTGGTCCTAAGTGCCACTTACTGACTAGCATACCTAGTCGTCTCTAATGCAGTCAAGTACTCCATAAAAAAATAAAAACTTTAGTTATAATTTCATAGAGCCAGGAAATAACTAGATGTGAGAGTTCCCATCTCCTTGCCTTTTGACCCTCTTCCCTTTGCGATAGGCGCGAGAGCTTTCCTTATATAATAAAACACATATAGGAGGAAACCCAGGGATTAGATGGCTACCACCGAAAACCACTAGAAGTCAGAAAAGGCGTTCACAGTGAAGCGTTTATGTCTGTATCCAAGTTGCTATTGACTGATCTACCCTTTATGTGCGCCGACGATCACGAGAAATCCTTTTTTTCCATTCCTTGAAATAACGCACTCCGATTGGCATATGTCTATACCTGTGAGAGGTGCGAGAGCTTTCAAAACTACGGCACCCAAGCCACTCTTAAAAATTGAAAGTGGCTGATATTAACAAGAATACTTAAGCGTCTTAAACTAAGTAAATATTTTATATGAAGATATATGTATATCTACGAGTTATTCTTAAGATTTGTAGTATTTAAACATAAACATAATGCATTTGTAAACCCAATTATTTGTGTTGCATACATATTTATGATGGAATGTAAAGTTATATATGTATGTACTTATATATAAATGTTGCCTCTGTAATATTTATGTATGATTTTTTGGGCACAGCATTATGGTAGTGAGTTGAGAACAGTTACAAAAAAATTGCAAGTGTTCCTTGTACTAACTTTATGTTTTGTGAAAATTGTTTTCAATGTTTTTTTTTATTATTTGCAATTTGGTTACTGTGTATGAAACTGCTTAACATTTTTTTTTTTAAACACCACACTATTCCACTCCTTTCCGCTTCCTTAAGTGCACTTTAATTAATGTTTACATTCCCTAAGGTATTTACCTTATTTAAATAGTTCAATGATTGCTACTAATGGAGCGTGTTTTAAAAATTACTTAAGTTCTGCAGTTATATTCCCTGGATAAGAAAAATTAATGCAATTTTTAAATACTTGTAACACAAATCTTGCAAAATCATTATACGTATATATGTATGTCTTCGTTTCGTTATACTTTTTTACAGCATCGTTAAGGGTTTCCCGCCCGTCTCCCCATTCATCGGAGTCAGTCCGACGCTGTGTTATTTGCTAAAAGAGAAAAAACCATTGTGTTGCCTGCAACTGGCGCAGGTGAGAAATGAAAATCAATATTACTACACTTTTCCTACTGCTTGCATATACAAATATGTTTAAGGATTATCTATTATAGTACAGTGACTCAAACAAGCATTAACGCGATGATTTTTTTTTAATATTCACCATGTTTTTCATGTTAAAATTTTTTGGTTAATTCTACTATTCCTTTGTTTGTAAGAGGTGAACTCGCGAATGGCTGTACCTACTATTTCTTTAAAGTTTTGAATACCCACTATGGATTTTCTAGGGATGGTTATGGGCTAAAAAAAAATTTCGATGTATGTATCAAGGGGGCGTGGCACCACCTGCAAGTGCTCATTAAATAGTACTGGAACTTGGTATTAAGAATTAAAATAAACTATTTTAATATGTCCATCAAAGGAGAAAGATTCAAAAATTATTTATTTCGAAAATATTTTTGAAGAGGATTGCCTACTATTTAGAAATTCAAATCCAGTTTAATTAACAATTTAAACGAAATATTTTAAAATCGGCATCAAAAGATAGAGCTTTTACTAAGCTTTGGTTCTCGAATATTTTTAACGGTGGTTGCCACCTGCTCAAATAGTTAAAATCAATTTTATTAATAAGTTAAATAAATTTTGTTAATATACATAGATATAATTCGAAAAGAGTTCAGGAGTGCTTTATTTCTCTATTTATGTTTTATTATTCGAAAATAATTCGTTTAATAATTCGAAATTATTTTTGTTAACAAGCGAATTGAAATATTTTTTTATGTATAACAACCGATAGTGGTTTAAGTAAAATTTATTTATAAAATATTTTTGGAGAGGGTTGCCAACAGTTGGAAAGTTAAAGCTCAATTAAATGAGAGGTCAAATGCATTACCATACGGGTGCCAAACGAAAGAAGTTAAGGAAAGCTCTTTCTCAAAAATGTAGTTAAATAGTTATTTAGAAAAAATTATATAAAAGAGTTGCCACATATCCAAAATGCATATAAAATAGCTGCCGAACTACTGCAGCATTTTCCAGGTGGAAGTATGAATAATATTGGCGGTGCTATTGAGCAACAACCTAGCAAATAAACAGGTGCAACTCTGTATCGACAACAATGTTGCCAGATTCACAATTTCAACTAAAAATTATAGTTTTTTCGAAATCTCCGCTTTAAACGAAGAAAATAAATTAACTCTTTTCGTTTTTTTTGTAAGTAAAATGCTAAGATAAAAAAAGGAACAAATGATTTCAGCTGTCCTTTGCATTCCAGTCACCACTGCAAATATGAAAGAAATATTTTCCCAAATCAATTTGAATAAAACAAGAAATAAACTAGAAATTTTAAGAATTAAAGATTTCTTAAAAAGTGCTTCTGGAGGTACTGAATTTGAGGTGTTAAATCAAATGACTAAATCTCAAAACAATTAACACAAAATAATTAAACGCAATTTACTTAAAACAAGTGATTTAAATGTTATCTAATGTTAATGAGTTTTTTTGATTTTTTCTACATTCTGTATACATAAACAATTTTTTTTGTATAAAAGAATAAAAAAAATATGTTAATTTGAAAAGTATTGTGAATATTAAAAAACCCCAACAATTATTGTTTGAGCCACTGTATATTCATTAGCGTGGGCCGAAAATCCTCTTTTTTAGAATTTTGATTTTTATTAGCAAAAATATGGTTCATTTTACTCTAAAAATGAGCTGTGTGAAAGATGAAAATTTTTGGTAAATAACTTAGGCTCGCCCAAGTTCATCAAAGTTCAATATGCTCAAAAAATAAAAATTTATAAATGCATTAATTAATATATTTTTTTTTTACTAAAAGTATCTTCGAAAGTGTTAGTCCTACATAATTTGGTATATGGACCTTTTTGTAGAGAATCTAAGTAAGCTACGACAATTTTTTTAGCACCTGAACTTTGATGGACATGGGCGAGCCAGATTAGCATTATGAAACATATTTTTGCTATTACCAATCGAAATTCTAAAAAAGCGGATTTTCGACCCATGCTTATATACACACGTACATATGTATGTACGTACATCTTGATCAATATATACATACATAACCATATGCATTTTTCCTTATGCTTATGTAGGTTTGTGAGCACTGTAGCTATCGCAATGCCAAGGAGTATCAATGGCAAAACAAGACGATTATACTGGCAGCCGATTATGCATCGAATGGCATTTACAACTTCATCATACCGTTACGTGCACATTTCCGTTCGAAAACGTCGTTAAATCCGATTATATTGTTGTTGGAGCGTCGACCGGATGTGGCCTTTCTCGATGCACTCTCGTACTTTCCACTGGTAGGTGTCAAATTATCAATATTGCCAAAGAGCACTAAGGTGGTAGTGAGCTAAAAAGTGCAAGAAGAAAGTAAAGTTTTTTAAATGTTCTACAATATTTTATGTTTATATACAGTGTGGCCTAGACCACCCATCCAACCCCTCTAAAATGTAGGGAAATATATTTTTTATTGAAAAACGCAAGAAATGGGATCTACCAAATCAGGGATGCTCTATTTGTTGGTGATATTACCGATTTGCGGTTTCGACAGGAAATGGGTTAAATTGATCAGAAGTTATTTTTTTTTGATTAGAAATGCATGTTTTTACTGCAAATTCGGATTCTGAGGATAAAAAGACGTCGTTTTCCTTTGAAACTTTTTCTCCGAAAGTACTTTTTCCAATCTCTAAAAGAACTTCGAACTTCAGGTTGGCCTGGACTTTTGAAAGGAGTGAAAATATTTGTATTGGAAAAGGAAAAACATGAATTACCTAGTCAGGGAAGCTCATTCTTTCCAGAAACTAGTTTCCGACAAAAGTTATGTACAAGTACATCCAAAAGATAGAGCAGCCCCGATTTGGAAGGTCATATTTTAGCGTTTTTTCAATAAAAAAAAACATTTCCTTCCATTTTAGAACGGGTACACAGCTGGTCTAGGATACCGTGTATACATCCATACATACATACATATTTCATTTTTCTTTATTTATCTATACAGACATAAATTGTGTGATTTTCCATTTTTATTTATTCTTTTTTTTTTCAATTTTTTACTCGCCCTCCTAGGTGTATTGGATGCTCGGTTCAATCGATTGCTTGGATGACCTGCTACGCGCCGGCATTACCCTAGCCGAGAGTGTGGTGGTGGTGAATAAGGAGCTGTCTAACTCAGCGGAGGAGGATTCGCTGGCCGATTGCAATACCATTGTTGCTGTGCAGACAATGTTTAAGTGAGTGTAGCAGACTCGTCAAACAATTATTTGCACTTGAATGCGCTTTCATAAATTTTTTATAAATTTTATTTTTCGTACAATACTCATCGCCTTTCTAGATTCTTTCCGAGCATAAAAAGCATTACAGAACTATCGCAGAGCTCCAATATGCGCTTTATGCAATTTCGTGCGCACGACAAATATGCGCTGCATCTGAGCAAAATGGAGAAGGTACGAATATGAAATGTAAATATTTAATAGAAGGGAATTTTCCAAAAACAAAATGTTTTACTTTTCGGTTTACCGTTTCACAGCGTGAAAAGGAGCGTGGCTCGCACATCTCGTATATGTTTCGTTTGCCTTTCGCTGCCGGCGCAGTTTTTAGCGCCTCCATGCTGGATACGCTGCTCTATCAGGCGTTCGTCAAGGACTATGTGATTACGTTTGTACGCCTGCTGTTGGGCATCGATCAGGCACCGGGTAGCGGTTTTTTGACTTCGGTAAGAAAATATTTGACGAAATAAATACTGAAATGGGGCTATTCACGCCAAAGGTAGAATAACGAAAATTGCATAGCTTTTAAGTGGTCTAAAGTTAGTCGTATAGCTTTAGTTGAAATGTTGTTTATGATTTTGCTTTGTCCTGGTTCTTGGTGCCTGGCACACTCACAACGGCGAATAAATTGAAGAGCATCAGCAATAGAGATATGGCCACCAGAAATCTCCAATAACAAATATGAAGCTACCGCAGGTGCCCCAGGAGGGAATTCATTCAAAGATAAATCCGGCCGAACGTGAAAGTTTTCGGAATTGTCGAGCTGTAATTACACAGAGACGCCAGACAGAGACAGTAGAACGCCAACAACTTATTATTTTATTTTTTATGTTATGTATTGCGTACTTCTTAAATAAAAATTTATAACCAGATAACCTGATAACGAGGCAATCCACAAAAAGGGAGATCCCGCTTTTTGCGAATTATTCCTTATTAGCATACCTAGAAAATGTACGATCGACCAGATTTTCACAGTTTTTCAAGTCCTGGAAAAACTCTCCACAAACAAGTTGGCACACGCCCCTTTTTGGTAGACTTTAAAGTCGCCCTTTAAAGCACCACAAAAAGCTAAGTAGTTTAAATTTGAGATCCCTGCGAAGCGAATAAAGCTTTGTAGAGCGACATTGAGCACAACCGCTCAAATTGAAAAGAGCCTCCCCGCGCCGTATGAGACACAACGAGGTTTTAGACGAAAGACTTTGTCTACCTAGGGTCCATTGTCAGCCTGGAGATCAAGCGAAGAATTACTTGTGACAACAGGTGCCAGTTTAGGCTCGACGAACAAAAATTCCGCTTTACGAATCTTTCATCATACCAGTCCTTTTAGATAGCAAACAAATATGAGAAAGCTTTGGATTCTTTCGAGAAAGCTATTCTGCGCAAGATCTATTACCATTTCCGTGCGATCGACGGGTACCGAAGAAGATGGAATGATCTCTACGAGCCCGAGGAACAAGTCGGGAATTAACTGCAGTTGATCCGGATTAAGTCCGAGTTAATCCGGATAAACGCTGCCGTCTATTTAAGCTTTTAAACACCATCACCACACACGGAACTAACTGTCTGACTGTCTTCGCAACATACGGGTAAACACGAGAGGCTGCCGGACGCGAATTATCCCCAGGGAAGAAGGTTGCAAAACAGCGAAAAATAAAGTGAAGAAAATGGCAACCTTAACTAGGAAAAATCTAAAATAGGACAAGCTACACTCGAGGTCTTGGCTACCAATTCGTAATCAAATGACTCGATTATATTTGTTGAAAACCATAACCCATGGCTCAATAAATGGAAAACATAATAAAAAAACTGTTTCCTGCACACAAATTACCCCCACGATGGAACAACTACCGCTCTTTGCGATGGAAGAACTTCAATGGGTCGCAAGCAAGCAAGCTCAAGTATAATAATTTGCCAGCACTCAAAGAGCCCCGCAACTACTCCGTAATATGTATAGCGTATGCTTGGCCACATGGGAAAAAGAGCAGCTCGTATTAATCAATAACGGTAAAGTCAATCTGACCTCACCATCCGCTTATCCGCTCTATGTATGTATGTTAGACAAAGCAGGCAAGCTCTCAAAGAGAGACCACGTCGTCTTGCAATAGCAATCGTTAATGCCGGATGAGTCTCGTTCAGGCAGTATGGCTTTAGACCTGGAAAATCAACTGCTGCTCGCTGAGTCAGCTCTGCTTAACATGCGGTGTCTAGTCTGGCGCGTCGTTCTGGTTATAAGCTTCACCAATTTGCTTGATCTTACTTCCATTTATGGATGATCTTATTTAAAATATGATAATATTTTTATGAACTTAAAATTTTACTGCATTTCAAAAAAATGCATGAAATAAGCAATCAAGTTATCCGGCTTAGCGTGGAATGCCCCATTTTTTTGACAATTTTTGTAACAGCTCACAATAATAATTGACTCACAACTTATCCTTCTCCACCCCACAGATGCGCATCACCAAAGATGATATGTGGATACGCACCTATGGTCGACTGTATCAGAAACTCTGTTCGACAACTTGTGAAATACCGATTGGCATTTATCGCACTCAGGACACATCGAATACGGAAGCATCACATGTGAGTAATTCACCTGTAGAGAGGTGGGGACCCTTTTCCGCTTTCGGAAAGCACTGTGTGCGCTTGCGACCTTCGGTGAGTCCAGACAAAGTATGTATGTAACTGAAACCAACAAAAACGCTCAAATATTAACAACAAACTCTAACAAAACTAAAATCAAGTTTAATCAGCAATACTTCTAATAATTATGTACTTACTAACTTACGTACTTCATAAAAAAAAAAACTTGAATGAGCAATGATGAGCACAATCATAACACGAACATGCAATCAAACATAAGGTGCATACACAACAACATATACAACAAAAAAACATCACTTTCAAACCTTTTAGTCTTTTTACCTAGCTTTAACTTCTTTGAATAGGAAATACACCTCGCAGGAACTGGTTTTTTACATCTTCCACACCACATTACCCACATCTTAGCAAGGCGAATCTTTTTTCAGTTAGCGAACCCACTTGTGGAACCAACTTTGTGTCTCATATAAGCATTTTTCCTCTTCCAATTTTATAGAATAAAAGCACTACAAAAATCATACTTAGATTTAGATGGATATGTGCCTCCTTACTCTTAACAATAACTCTTCCTGTTCGAGCACATTTAAGAACTCCAATAGATTAGTTGGTGAATGATAGTGTATAGGTTTTAGCTTCAGAGTGGATAAACCCAGGCATTCTTGCCGTCTTGCCGGAGCTAATGCTCAGAGGTCTTAACAGCAATGCCGTAGAAATAGCATGAAACGTTTCACCAGATTCCGAGATTTTATAAATAACTTTTTAGTATTCAATGGATTGTTGATGCACGAGAATCTATTGAAATGCTTAGTTTATTTTAGACAAGCTAATAAGTTTCCTATTATACCGCTCCCTTTATACTGACGCTATCAAGTCACATGCTTGGAGTGTACTTCTCTCATTTTCTAGGCTCCAAAATGGCGGCGTCAATGCATTCATCTATCTTCAAATCACATGTGTATCAACATAGCTGGCCGGCGTAAGACCCTTCCAAATCGTTAGCGGTGATGTGAAGACACGTAGCCAAAACTATTGAATTTTGGCGTTTTCGCCGACACTGATCTACAAGCGCCTGATCCCAGTTACGTCAG
>NW_016157275.1:399568-408752 GCF_001687245.7 Rhagoletis zephyria | reverse complement strand
CCCGTTATGTGAGTCACATCTAACGAGTTTGTATGTTGTAATCTGTAACTCTTGATTTGTTAAGTCTTCAGCCGTACAAGTCTCTGAACAAAAGACCAAATGTGGTTTCTTTATTTCCATTAGACGCATTGAGCGAAAACCAAAAGCAAAGCCAACTAAAAGTAAAAGAATCAACATNCTAGTCGTTTTTGTCACTAGCATGACATGTCTTGCCGGTCTTGCAAGCCTTGCTTGTGTCGCCAGTTTTGCTCGTCTCGCCGACGAACACACTCCGGGGGCNTAAAAACATTTTCCTTCATTCTCAACCTTTCTTTCAACTTCATTTTCACCATTTTTTTTTCTAGTCGTTTTTGTCACTAGCATGACATGTCTTGCCGGTCTGCAAGCCTTGCTTGTGTCGCCAGTTTTGCTCGTCTCGCCGACGAACACANCACCTTTAAGAATTGTACCATTGATCGGAATATGCGCTCTCTGGGAAGACAATACCTGTAATTATTGTACCNACATACATACAATTGAAGTTAAATAAAAGCTTGTAAACAGAGCCGCACTTCGCTCAGCAAAGTATGTATATACCACTGATGGGCACTGCCTTGCCCGCGGGCGAAGCTCTTTTAAGCTTTCTATACATTTTGTATAGAGGCGAGCAGAGTAAAAGCTCTCTCTGCCCAACGCTGGTATATACCAACAGTGCGCAAACGCGGCTCTTTGAGCCAAACGCGGCTCTTTGCTGAGCAAAGTGCGGCTCTTTTTACTTTTTCTTTGCTTAGAACATTTTGGCTCTTTTTATTTTTATACCCGAGCGCACTTGTGCACAAGGGTATTATAACTTTGTTCACATAACGGTTGTTTGTAACAGGCAAAACGAANACAATTTCCTTTTTTATACCCGAGCGCACTTGTGCACAAGGGTATTATAACTTTGTTCACATAACGGTTGTTTGTAACAGGCAAAACGAATCGAGATAGATATAGACAAATGTATACATAAATGATCAGAATGAAAAAAGAAATCGATTCAACGGTGACTCTCTGTCCGTCCGCCCGTCCGTCCGTCTGTCCGTCCGCCTGTGCACGCGATAACTCAAGCAAAAATTAAGATATCTTAACGAAACTTGGTACGTGTACTTCTTTTGGGCGTAGGACGGATGATATTGAAAATGGGCAAAATCGGACAATAACCACGCCTACCTCCCATATAACGGTATTTTTCAGAAATACGAAAACTGCGATATTTTAATAACTACTGAAGATTATTCACTCAAAATTTACATTTACAATAACTTTTAGACGAAAATTAAGAATATTATAAATTTTTTGAAAATGGGCGTAGCCACGCCCACTTATGNTTTTTTTTCTTCCAAACTTGGCACAGTTGTTGGCCTTGGTACAGCGTACCAAATGGCCGAAAATTTTTAAAATCGGACAATAACCACGCCTACCTCCCATATAACGGTATTTTTCGGAAATACGAAAACTGCGATATTTTAATAACTACTGAAGATTATTCACTCAAAATTTACATTTACAATAACTTTTAGACGAAAATTAAGAATATTATAAATTTTTTGAAAATGGGCGTAGCCACGCCCACTTATGGTTACATGTGTATATCTTGGTAACCGCTGCACCAATTTCTTCCAAACTTGGCACAGTTGTTGGCCTTGGTACAGCGTACCAAATGGCCGAAAATTTTTACAATCGAACAATAACCACGCCCACATTCCATATAACTGTAATTTAGAGAAATACCAAATCTTTGATAAATCAGTAAATATAATTTAAAGTAAAGCTAATTTAATCAAAATTGATACTTGCAACAATTTTTTTTACCAAGAAATACTTTTATGATAAAATTTTGGAAAATGGGCGTGGCACCGCCCNCCGCTGCACCAATTTCTTCCAAACTTGGCACAGTTGTTGGCCTTGGTACAGCGTACCAAATGGCCGAAAATTTTTAAAATCGGACAATAACCACGCCCACATCTCATATAACGGTAATTTAGAGAAATTCGAAATCTTCGATAAATCAGTGAATATTAAAGCTAATTTATCCAAGATTGACGTTTGGAACAATTCTTTACCAAGAAATACGGTTATGATAAATTTTTGGAAAATGGGCGTGGCACCGCCCACTTATAATCACNGTGCTTGAAACTTCAATACAGTATATTTTGCTTAGGTGGACATCCTTCTTTGCACGAAAAACTTGTGCACTTAACCGAAAAAGGTACTTNTTTCCTGAATTGTAATTTCCGTTCTTCGGAGGCAACCAGTGATTTGGCCACACAAAAAAAAAATATATATAGAATTCATATAAAGAGACAACTCTAATACGCACCGGGTATGCCACCTATGATAATGCATAACGAAACAAAAACTGTAAAACTGTAATTTCCGTGTTTTATAAAATTTTATATTCGCTTTTTTTGGGGTAACAGGCCAAGGTTTGACGACAAACCTAACAATCACCCTGTGAAAGTCATTTGCGATATGTACGATGTATAACCTGGCCGTTACACATTCAATTCTCCCCTTTCAATACTCTAACATTTTTTCACTAACACACTCTTATTTATTGCTTGAATGGGCAACTTGCTTTCAATTTTTCCCTTTCAATTGGTTTCAATTTTGCTTTAAATTGTGATCAGCTTTTCAGCATTGGCATGCGAATTTTGTGAAAATAAAAAAATACTAAACTTATGCATGCTAAAATGTTAATCTACAATGGAATTAAAATGGAAAATGGTCTTCAGAAGCTAGTTAGTTACATTGTTTTCTTGAAGAAGGCATGTTGATAATGAAATTGCTTCTCAAATTGAATGCAGCTTACGCAATGGCTTCCAATTTTGATGATTTTTGACAAGCAATGTGTGTGAGGAAATTGAAAGACAAATCTGACTGTGTCGTCAGCGATATTCAATGGGTGTGGTTAGACGTGGCGATGCAAGCGCTTTCTCTATAAGTGTTTTCTGCTAATGCGAACTAAATATCGAAAATACGTGTAATTACTTTATTCTCCTGTTATGCATGTATATAAGTCTACTCATTTAAAGGCGCTAAAAGCTGTATGGAAAGCCATTTGCCCTAATGCCCAAATATACGTGCCCTTTATGAATATTAATGTTTTGAGCATCTTGTTCAAAACTTTTCAGGTCATTACTTCTCATATCAGCGTAAGTATGTATTAAGCACTGTTGAAAGCAGAATCTTCCCAGTAGAAATCTTAAGCATACAACATCGCTGTTGGTTGCATGAGCTTGCTACTGTGGATACATGCCAGTATAAATGAACCTTCATTTCCATTTAGCACGCGTGGTTTTTCAGAGCGTATGCGTACCTTAATCATAAACTTGTACTACTGCTGTATGCATATAGCTGTATTAATGTTTCAAACATACAAAAATACATTAATGGAACAGTATTAAAGCATTCTTACAATATCCCCATATGTAAATGCTACTTTTCTGATACATTTTAATATACGGGGACATACAAACAAGTAGCACTTACATATGCAAATGCTTATCTTGTAAAAGCCCGTTTGTGCTGAAAATAGTATCGCACAACACGTCCGTTCACTAAAATTTTTGTACAGGACTGAAAATATTACAAAAATTCCACTTCAAATTTATCAGGAAATGTACTTAAAACAACGAGAACGTACATTCGCTTGCAATTCGCTAGAATTTGAATTTATTCGTAGAAATTCATGACTACGCATGAATTGTTCACACTAATTCACTCATATAGCAATCATCCTTCAAGAATGCATACAACCGATTTCTACTGGGTTCTGCTTTCACTGTGTAAGTAGGCAAAACTTCTTGCGAAAGGCACTTGTCACACAAGGCAACTTCGCTAGCGATCATTCTGGGAAATTCCTGAGTTTGACAGACTTTCCAAAAGAGCTTGCGCTTGCCACCAGTGTTGCCACTTGAGTTTATTTTTAGGTACCAAAACGCCTACCAAATCAGTTTCCAAACTACCAAATTTTTGTTCATCATTAAAACGAAACTTTTTGAATTTACGGGGTTTTTAACTACACAATTTGACAGTATAATATTGTTTATGGTGTTTGAGAACAATTATAATCATATCAATAAACTTTTATGTTTGAAAAAACAAAATCTGACATTTTATGTATTTCAATAAATCCAAATTTTGTTTCGTTTTGCATACACTCACACTTTGCAAATTGCCTATCACCAATTTTTCTTTCAAGACGATAGGCAAATTTTCGTTCAATTTCAACAGCTGATCGATCACATCTTGGGAAGTCAGTTTTTGTTTGCAGAAAATTTTGTGCTTAGTAAAATTTACAAAAAAACAAAGAAAACTTATACGTGTTAGAAAAGTGAATGCAATGTTTTCAACGTGTAAACGCAAAGTAAAAGAAGAAATTTTAATGCTCAATTTGATTGACTTTTCAAAGCATATTTGCCTACCAAAAGCTTCATCAAACCAACCAAACTACCAAAGGAGAATGAAGATACCAATTTTGGTCCAATTGGACCAAAACGGCAACGCTGCTTGTCACATCTAACATACACTTATGTATGGTTGTAGCAATCGCATAAAAACATTCGCACAAATTCAATTAACATATTTAGTTATTTTAAAACCAGAATGCACACACACAACCATGACATGATCACGCTCAAAGATAAGGCATGCCCTCGATTTTATTCACTTATATAGTCTGTTCCCATAGCAGTCCGGTTTACAGGATTTAGTCAGAACTTACAGGAAGTCGTTCCTATTGACATAAAACCTGTAAGTTGGAACACTTTTGAGAGAGTAACTGAGCAACTGTTCCTAGTCAGAAGTTATAGGATTTAGTCCGGAGTATTTTTTCCTGTAAGTTCATGAAAAGTGTCAAACGATCAGCTGATTTGCTTGTGCAAACAAAAACAAAAAGCGGTGAAAGCAAAGAACCTTATATTTGTAAAAAAAATGGAAGTAAACAACGAAATGTTTGAATATGTATAGATTTTAATAATTATTTAGTGATATTTCAGCCAAATCAGTGTTGTACAAATGACATGTAAAGAAACCGACTGACGGTTTTACAGGAAATAGTGCTTTTTGCGTTCCCGTACACTTCTGCATCTGTTCTCCTTTTACTCTCACTTGAGAGAGTAAAATCGCAGTTTGACAGTTCCACAGGTTTTAGTCCGAAGTTCAAAGGAACAGACTAATAGTTTATACCAGAGGTGGGCATTTTTTGATTTTCCAAACACACGTAATTGGTCTTCAAACTGCTACTTGCTGCGCCGTCGACACATGTATACTATCATCGTCTTCATGCATCCCAATAAACATTTAGGTTTGAGCTCAACTTGAAGTTAAGTTGAGAACTAAGGTATTTCTCAAATCTCCAATGTTGTTTCTCAACAGGGCATTTTTCTTTGTATGAAAAAAAGACGGTTTCTCAAGTTGAGAAAATGCTAGTTCTCAACTTGAACTCCAATGTAATTCTCCAATTGGTCTCCCATTGAAATACTGAAATTGAAATAGTAAAATACCTTATAGCTTTTTGATTGAAACGACATATATAGATGAATTTAAATATTAGTTTTTCATTTTATTACTCCTTTTGTATTATGTAGTTACTCAATATCGTATTACTATAATTCACTTCACAGTATACAGTCCGACAGTAATTTTGCCACTTGATTCACTTCGCGTTTTATTTTCTTTCAAGAATATTTGAGGATACTTTGAAGATTATTTACTTTTCCTTGGTAGTTTTCCCCTTTATATAGCTTTAGTTTTTCACTTGGTAATTAAAAATTCGTATCTCTATCATTTTTACCTATTTATCTGCGCGTTGGTTAGAGATGAGTTCGAGAATGATGTTGGATATCAACTTGAGAACTATGAATTTCTCCACGGTTGGAGAAATATTTTTTTGGTGTTTATTGGGATCTTACGATAATTGACGATTGAGTGATGCTTCGCTGGTACTTCGGCAAAGCAAATCAAATCATTTGCTCTCGAAAGTGTTCGGATGCCAAAAGTTTTCTTAGCGGTAAACAACATGAAAAATTCTGGTACATTCCAGAATAATGTTGGAGATTCAAATAAATAAATTTATAAATATATTATATGCACTTAAGTATAGTCAGCTTGTTAAGTTAAGTGACATTTTGACCAGTTTTTGCTATTTATCTTTTGTTTATTTAATGTTTATGTTATTTTGCTGACGGTGCTATGCATTTTCTTCCATATAAAAGTAATTGTCAATCACTAACAATCAACGCGATTCCCTCCTTCTTCCTCTTATTTGGCGCTATAACCGCTTAAGCGATTTTGGCCGAGTTCAGCAAAGCACACCAGTCGTTTCTCTTCTGTGCCAACTGACGCCAATTGACAACGCCAAGTGAACAAGTCCTTCTCCACCTGATCTTTCCATCGCAGTGGGGACCTCCGACTTCCTCTGCTACCACCAGCGGGTTCCGAGTTGAATACTTTCAGAGCTGGAGCGTTGTTGTCCATTCGAACGACATGGCCAAGCCAGCGGAGCCGCTGTATTTTAATTCGCTGCATTATGTCCATGTCGTTGTAAAGCTCACAGCTCATCGTTCCATCTTCTGCGCTACTCGCCGTCGCCAACGCGTAAAGGCCCGTAAATCTTCCGCAAAATCTTTCTCTCAAACACTCCAGAAGCCGCCTCATCGGATGTTGTCATTGTCCATGCTTCTGCGCCATATACCAGCACGGGCATGATGAGTGACTTATAGAGCGTGGTTTTCGTACGTCGAGAGAGGACTTTACTCCTGAATTGCCTACTCAGTCCAAAGTAGCACTTGTTGGCAAGAGTGATTCTACGTTGGATTTCAATGCTGACATTATTATCGGTGTTAATGCTGGTTCCCAAGTAAACGAAATTCTCTACTTTCTCGAAATTGTAACTGTCAACAGTGACGTGGATGCCAAGGCGCGAATGACTGTTTGTTTGATGACAGGAGATACTTCGTCTTGTCCTCGTTTACCACCAGACCCATTCGCTTTGCTTCGCTATCCAACTTGCAAAAGGCAGAACAGACTTCGCGGTTTTTGTTACCGATGATGTCGATGTCAACGGAATATGACAGCAATTGCACGCTCTTGTAGTAAATTGTTCCTGAGCAGTTCAGTTCTGCAGCTCTTATTATTTTCTCCAACATCAGATTAAAGAAGTCACATGAAAGGGAGTCACGCTTTCTGAAACCCCGTTTGGTGGCGAACGGCTCGGAGCGGTCTTTCCCAATTCTGGCGAAGCTGGTGGTATTTCTCAACGTCATTTTACACAGCCGTATGAGTTTTGGGGGGATGCCAAATAAACCGCGTATATGCAGCTAGTAATGAGCGATATTTCACTACCGGTGATTTTATCACTGTCATTTAAAATCGCTTATAGTGATTGCTACTGCTAGGCCACAATATCAGTGATTGATGATTTTTCTACTCGCATGATATTTCACTGTAAAAAAAAAAAACTCATCTGGCTAGTCCACAGAAGTTGCGAATGATGATTTTGCTCGTATGTATCTTGCGTTTTTTCATTACCGTTGCACTATTGCTTTAAATTAACGTTTTCAACGTTAATTTGCGTTTCAGTTTTTTATTTAAAAATTTGTAACAACGAGTAATAAAAACGAAGTGAAATATGGCAGCTTTTGAGCGAATAAATGAGGCCTTTCCCTCTTTTCCCTACACTAATTTTTCCGACTGAAATCCCTACATCTACCAACACTGATTTGCCATCATTTACTAGAACTATTACACAGTTATGTGTTATTAAAAAAACAAGCGATCGCAATAGCCATAAAAAACCACTGTTATTTAAAAATCGCAATCACTCTTTTCACTGATATTGAAAAATCGCTATTTCGCCCATCACTATAGGCAACTCCTTTTAGTGCTATCGAAAGCGGCTTTAAAGTCGGCAAATAGGTGGTCCTTTTCTTGCGGGTCTTTTCCAAAATTTGGCGTATTTTGAATACCTGGTCTATGATGGATTTCCCAGGTTTAAAGCCACACTAATAAGGCCCAAACATTTCATTGACGGTGGGCTTCAGTCTTTCACACAATACGCTCGATATGACCTTGTACCCAGGCTGAACCCGCGGTAGTTGGCGCGAATGGCAGGGTTGCCTTTCTTGTGGATTGGGCAGAGTACACTTAAATTCCGGTCGTCCGGCATGCGTTCATCTGACCATATTCTGCACAAGAGTTGATGCATGCACCTTATCAAGTCCTCGCCGCCGCACAGTGTGTGATTTTTGGATTCTAGCAAAAACAAAGTAATTTCTGAAAAAATTTTGGCTGCTGAATTCAAAAATGATATTAGTTTTAATATCTGTAAAATGGTTTTGAAGCTACAGAATCTTTTCTGTCATGGCATATGAAAAAATTTATTTGTTACGGTAGTGGTAAAATAACCTTTCATTTTATTAAAATGTTTGCTTTGCAAAATATTTTTGTGTTACAATATGACAAGCATACATACACACATATGTGCATATATACATGCATAACAACCTGTTTATATTAAATACTATTCACAAAATATTTTCATTATAAAACAAGTAAGAAAGTCAAAGTTCGGGCGGAGCCGAACATTAAAAACCCGGCGCAAGTATTAAATTTATGATTTTCACCTTTCCGAAAGCTACCGCTACATGGTAAGCCAGGGTGTATCAATTTTGAGTAAATTAAACTTCGAAATATTAAAGTTTCAAGCATTTCTGAAATTTGCCGTTATATGAAAAGCGGCCGTAATTTTAGTCCGATTTCAATAGTTTTCAACGTTTTGCTTGTATGTGGCAAGCACAATAACCATACCGGGTTTGGTACAAGTTGGTAGAAACAAATTGGTAGAAGGGCTACCGAGATACATATATGTGATTATAAGTGGGCGGTGCCACGCCCATTTTCCAAAAATTTATCATAAGCGTATTTCTTGGTAAAGAATTGTTCCAAACGTCAATTTTGAATAAATTAGCTTTAATATTCACTGATTTATCGAAGATTTCGTATTTCTCCAAATTACCGTTATATGGGATGTGGGCGTGTTTATTGTCCGATTTTAAAAATTTTCGGCCATTTGGTATGCTGTACCAAGGCCAAGAACTGTGCCAAGTTTGGAAGAAATTGGTGCAGCGGTTACCAAGATATACACATGTAACCATAAGTG
>NW_016157275.1:398559-399558 GCF_001687245.7 Rhagoletis zephyria | reverse complement strand
ATTTTATATTGTAAATATCAATTTTGAGTGAATAATCTTCAGTAGTTACTAAAATATCGCAGTTTTCGTATTTCTGGAAATTACCGTTATATGGGAAGTGGGCGTGGTTACAGTCCGATTTCGCCCATTTTCAATACCATCCGTCCTACGCCCGAAAAAAGTGCACGTACCAAGTTTCGTTAAGATATCTCAATTTTTACTCGAGTTATCGTGTGCACAGACGGACGGACAGACGGACGGACGGACGGACAGACAGTCACCGCTTAATCGATTTCTCTTTTCATTCTGATCATTTATGTATACATTTGTCTATATCTATCTCGATTCGTTTTGCCTGTTACAAACAACCGTTATGTGAACAAAGTTATAATACCCTTGTGCACAAGTGCGCTCGGGTATAAAAAAATGTACATACATACATTGTATGTAGTGCAATAATTGGAATAACTAAATTAAGGAACTTCAATTTTCTTCATCGGAAGATGATTCTGTAGATGAGCTTAGTATGTTTGGTGTTTTCAGTAGTAGAATGGTTTCCTCGGGGAGATTATGATGTCTGTGAAGTTGGCATACGGTATGACGCAAAATGGAAAAAAAAGTTGTTCTGAGTAGCCTTCCAATAGTTCTAGAGTTCTTGAAAAGGAAAAAAAAAGTTCTGGATATTTTCACACAAAAAAATTGATTTGAAAATTGGGTATGCCAGATTCACGCAGCATACGACATGTGGCAAAAAGGCAAATAAAAAGTTGTTCTGAGCAGCTTTTTAATAGTTCTAGAGTTCCTGAAAAGGAAAAAAAAGTTCTGCAAAATTACGCCAAAAAAACACTTTTTTCGAAAAAGTCGAAAATGTTAAATTTAAAAAAAAAAGAAAAATTTAACCTGTTCTGAGTAGCTTTTCAATAGTTCTAGAGTTCCTGAGAAAGAGAAAGAAAGTTCTGCAAAATTACGCCGAAAAAAACACTTTTTTCGAAAAAGTTAAATTTTTGAAAAAAATAAAAA
>NW_016157275.1:384698-396820 GCF_001687245.7 Rhagoletis zephyria | reverse complement strand
TTTCTCCTTCTCAGGAACTCTAGAACTATTGAAAAGCTACTCAGAACAGGTTAAATTTTTATTTTTTTTTAAATTTTAACATTTTCGACTTTTTCGAAAATAGTGTTTTTTTGGCGTAATTTTGCTGAACTTTTTTTTTCCTTTTCAGGAACTCTAGAACTATTAAAAAGCTGCTCAGAACAACTTTTTATTTGCCTTTTTGCCACATGTCGTATGCTGCGTGAATCTGGCATACCCAATTTTCAAATCAATTTTTTTTGTGAAAATATCCAGAACTTTTTTTCCCCTTTTCAAGAACTCTAGAACTATTGGAAGGCTACTCAGAACAACTTTTTTTTTTCGTTTTGCGTCATACCGTATGCCAACTTCCCAGACATGAGATTATGGATGTTTTTTTCGGAGACGATCTAGATGAAAGAAGCAGATCTGAAGCCATTAGGAAGCGATTTAAAACGTCTCTGTTTGTAGCTTTTTTGCTGGTTTTTCGACTAAAAAACTCACAGTTTCGTCTATATTCTTTATTATTTGCTTTCTGAGCCACTTCTGCGAGTTGGCCTAGAGGTAAGATGCAGGTTTTTGAAACTTCTTTTGAGTGAACTAGAATGTTGTGGATACTAGCTGGCATGTAGTACCAAGGGTAATTCTGTACATATAATTTTCTGGTATTTTCGGCAAATAAGCTAAATTTCTCCGGGTCTATTTCCATATCGCAGGATAACGCTTCCAGAATTACATGGAATCGTTGAATTAGTTCAACATTTATTCCAGTGATATCTGCTGATAACTCTGCATCCCTAAAAAATCTTCTGGCAGTATTACCGTCATTACTGTTACCAACAGATTGTTTTGGCGTATCTACTAAAAGTCCCATTTCAGCATAGAAACGTTTCTGTATGTGCTGTTTTCTTGAAGCTACAGAATCTTTTTTTCGTTTGATCTAGCTTGCCACTTTTTTATGTCAAGCTTTTGGGAGATATGCAACAGACACTCAAATGAACGTATCCACGAATGGAGGGGAGATATACCAAATAGATACATGCCATCCACAGGTGTGTAGGTATTTTCTAAGTTCATCTCCTTGGGCGTTTTACCACAAATATAACACTTTTGTGTGGAGCTATATTGGGAAAGCGTACTGAAAATTGTTCCGTCTACCATAGTAAACATTAAGTTGTGTTTGCAACTAAGTTGTATGTTATCTATGGTAATATGGCTTGACTCCAATTTTGCTACAAAAGTTTTCATTAAATTCACCTCTGTTATTATTACATCCTTGGATTCCTTTTAAAGCAGAATTTGATGATCCTACAAAATCGTGGGGAATTTGGGCGTGGATTTTGGCATACAATATCATTTCTCTGGTCATTAATTAAACGCAAGGGCACAAACGATATGGAAAAAAGGTTTTCGTCAGAGCCATCTTCTGAGCATTCAGTTGATAACCTTTGCTTATATTGTCTTTGTGCTGAACTCCCATCATAGCCCCATTTTGACAGAAGTCGAAACTGTAACACAGATGAAGAATAATACATTTCCTCAATAAGGTTTTTTCACATATTCTTTTCGCCGTTAGATCGAGGAGCTCTTGTAGCTTTACTTCTGCGGAGGTATCAGTAATAATAATCCTTTCTTCTGGAGGGTAGCACTTCTTTTTTTTTTTTTTTTNGTTGAATGTGTATCTGGCGTGTGTGTGAGCAGAGCATGTGTGTGCAAATACGAACCCTGGCTATTAGTCTGTAAAAAATTTAAATTAATTAAAGATGGGCCAATCTGGGCAAACGATTTTAGTTTTCCTAAAATGTCTATGAATTGCAGGAGGAGTAAAGAGTACTTTCAAAAAGGGGACATACGGAGAATTTTTTAAAACTAAATGCAAAGTGGAGAATTGTGATTCAAATAAATTGATCTAGAGAGTTGAAAACATTGCAAATTTTCGATATGATGAGTAGTAATAAAATAATAAAACTTACCTGTTTCCCTTACTTAAAGATTCAAGGAAATGATATTCAATAAAATTTTACGTAATTATTTATTAAAAATGACACACTACACCTTTTATCAATTGTTGCGAGATTGCTACTGAAGCTTAAGTGTTTGTTAAGTGAAAAAATTCTGTACTTCGGGACTTCTCCTACACAAATCTGAGCCGATAAGGGTTTTTATTATTACCTTCCTTTTATTAGCTCGGGATGTAACTATGTAATATTGATGCGCCTAAAAGATGCAGCAATTTCTATTCTCAAGTTACATACCTGATGGCAGTACGAATGGCAATTATAATAGGGAGGGTTTAGTTTTTTAAACTATAATTTTATTTGTTTTTAACATTGCATTGTAATTCGTAAAAACATTTTTTCCCCGATTTGGAACACAATTTTTTTTATTAAAGTTCCACTAGATTCCCGTAATATTACACTGGGCGCCGTACTTGAATAGCTCATCTGGCAGGCTGTCAGCTTCAGCAGATTTGTTGTTTTTCAGCCGCGTTATTGTTATTCGTACCTCGTCGTAGTCAGGCGGTGGAACGTCGATTCTGTCATCATCGACTGCGGGCTCGGGTTCTTCTTCAAAAATTTCCGTGCTGCTACCATTCAGTAGGGCGGAAAAGTGTTCCCTCCATAATTTAAGTAGGTTCTGAATATCGGTTACTAGGTCGCCATGTTTGTCCTTACAGCAGTACGCCCTGGTCTTGAAACCTTCCGTAAGTCGCCAGAATTTNGAGCCATCTTCTGAGCATTCAGTTGATAACCTTTGCTTATATTGTCTTTGTGCTGAACTCCCATCATAGCCCCATTTTGACAGAAGTCGAAACTGTAACACAGATGAAGAATAATACATTTCCTCAATAAGGTTTTTTCACATATTCTTTTCGCCGTTAGATCGAGGAGCTCTTGTAGCTTTACTTCTGCGGAGGTATCAGTAATAATAATCCTTTCTTCTGGAGGGTAGCACTTCTTTTTTTTTTTTTTTTTAACAAGATTATATGCCGGATATATGTTAGCATGTACGCTTTTCGCTTGTTGTACTGTTTTATACTTGGCATCAACCAGACCAAGACAGCTTCTGGAGAAAGCTCTGGATCTGTTCTATTAAGAAATTCTCGAGCCTTCTTTATTTTTGTAGCGTGCGAAATTGGCGAAAATGAAACTTCCTCTACAATTTTAGCAGCATCCCTCCTTCTAGAAGACATCAACTTCATCCTTGTCGCAAGAGGTAGTTTCTCTTGTGATGAAGAGAAGACCACTTCCTTCAATTTCCTTATTTTCACTTTTAAGTGGCAGTCTTCAAAATGTTTTTCGGGCCGACCAACTCCAGAAATTTTACTACAAGACGGCAGATTATCGAGAAATTCAGATGGAAATGAGATTTTTCCTTCTAACCAGTCTTGGTTTTCTAATTGAAATCTTGCTTTCATCCGCTTACATTTCTCCCACTTTTCCTTAAGTTTGCTACTAAGACGGCTAACACAAATTTCCAGAGCCCTTCTACTAGATTCAGAATCTTGTAAGTTGTGTGCTTCCAGTATTTTGTGAATAATACATTTGTTCTTCTCAGTATTTTTTGCTTTCAACCAAGTTTCAAATATATCTTTTCGCTTCATTTTATGCTATTAGCAGGGTTCGTATTTGCACACACATGTGCAGCACATCCTAACATTNTAACATTGCATTGTAATTCGTAAAAACATTTTTTCCCCGATTTGGAACACAATTTTTTTTATTAAAGTTCCACTAGATTCCCGTAATATTACACTGGGCGCCGTACTTGAATAGCTCATCTGGCAGGCTGTCAGCTTCAGCAGATTTGTTGTTTTTCAGCCGCGTTATTGTTATTCGTACCTCGTCGTAGTCAGGCGGTGGAACGTCGATTCTGTCATCATCGACTGCGGGCTCGGGTTCTTCTTCAAAAATTTCCGTGCTGCTACCATTCAGTAGGGCGGAAAAGTGTTCCCTCCATAATTTAAGTAGGTTCTGAATATCGGTTACTAGGTCGCCATGTTTGTCCTTACAGCAGTACGCCCTGGTCTTGAAACCTTCCGTAAGTCGCCAGAATTTCAAGTTCTTTGCATTCACGTATTTCGGCCTCCCTCTTCTTATTGCGGCAATTATGTCTCAGCGCGCGCGTTGCGCCCGATCGCAGCGTGGCCCTTTTGGTGGCATCTTTTTTCTCTGCAGCTTCCTGACACTCCTTATTGTACCAGTTGTTCTTTCGGGCTCGCTGAAATCCGACTACTTCTTCGGTGACGGTACTTACTGAGCGGGAAATGTGATTCCACTGCTCGCATATCTCGGTTTGTTGAAGAGAGCTCTCTAAGAGCAGGTGGGAGAGTCGAGTAGCGAAACACTGGCTGTCTGTTGTGACTGCAGCTTTTCGACGTTGAGCTTTCCTTGCATATTTGGGTTGCACATTTTGCTGCACAGGGGCGGGTGCGTATCTTGGCTGCAACAAGGTAGTGGTTCGAGTCGATGTTTGGGCCTCGGAGTGTGCGTACGTCTAAAATACTGGAAGCATGCCTTCCGCCTATCATAACATGATCGATTTGGTTTCTCTTTTTTCAATCCGGAGACAGCCACGTAGCTTGATGGATCTTTTTATGCTTGAACCTAGTACTGCATACTACCCCCGGCGAAGTCGATCAGCCTCAATACGGTCTCGGACGTTTCTATGTGGAGGCTGAATTTTCCGACGGTGGTTCCAAAGATCCCTTGCTTGCCCACCCTGGCATTAAAGTCACCAAGTGTGCGCTCCAAGCGCTCATAGAAGAGATCCTTGGATACCTCATCCTTCTCTTCCGTCGGGGCATCGGCGCAGATGAGCGAGGTGTTGAAGAATATCGTTGTGATGCGGATTGTGGCCATACGCTCGTCCACCTGGGTGAACGACAGTACTCGGCGACGGAGTCTCTCTCNAAAGTCACCAAGTGTGCGCTCCAAGCGCTCATAGAAGAGATCCTTGGATACCTCATCCTTCTCTTCCGTCGGGGCATCGGCGCAGATGAGCGAGGTGTTGAAGAATATCGTTGTGATGCGGATTGTGGCCATACGCTCGTCCACCTGGGTGAACGACAGTACTCGGCGACGGAGTCTCTCTCCCACCACAAATCCAACTCCGAATCACTCTTTTTAATGGCAGCTGTAGTAGACGTTGCAAGGCCCCATACATTGCTTGCCTTGCCCCGTCTAACGCATTTCTTGGAAGCGGGGGTACCCCATTAAGGGTCCCGACATTCCAGGTGCATGCCCTCAAATCGTAGTCCTTTAAATGTTTGCCGTGGTCGTCATCATAAGGGGGTCCAATCCGATAATCCGAGGCTTTACCTTGCTTCTTCACTGGAAGTGGTTTTTACGTGGCGGGTCCCAAGCTCAACGCACAACCCGTTGCTTGGACCGGGGTGGTTTCGCAGCTAAATAAACGTTTATATAGCGAGCTGTTTGCTACAAGCAGACACCCGCTTGCAGCCGCACCTACTGGTGAGCAGACGCTGCAGACTCCAGTGAGCCCTTAAACCGAATAAGTCGGAGTGGCTCCACCGAAGCTCCCTCTCTTTCTCCCGTGACCCAAGGCTCCACTTGGATTGGTTACCGCATCTTGCACATGGGTTGCGCACGTTGCCCAGAGTGCGCGAACGAGGACGCAAGAGTCGAATTGAGTATAGCCGTGGAACTGTAACTGCATACCAGTTTGCACATAAATTTAATAGGCTATAAAACTGCATACCTAAACTTTTTATAGAAATTCTTAAAAAAAGTTTAAAATTTTTGGGTGTAACTGGCTGATTGTATTTCAATTCAAGGAAGGTGAATGGGTTCAATATTCGAAATCAAGGTTATTACGATTTTTAATGTTTTCTAGGGCAAATAAAGCACGTTTTGTTTTGTTTTGCAAAAAAAAAATCGCTGAGATATTCGAATAGCTGCGCAGTGAAATCTCAGCAGCAACTGATTTTATTTGCTTGCCGAAGTGATAGCAAAGCATCAGTGAATCGTCAATTATCGTAAGATGCACGAATCATACATGTGTGGATGTCGAAGCAAGCAATGTTACTTTTTATTGTCGAAAATGCTCATTCATTAATGCGCAGATGGACAAATTAAAAAAAAGAAGTTTTAAGATATGGTAGTTTTTTAGCTTACGGTGGTAGAAGTAGTAGAAATGTAATTTAGCAAAAAAAGTGTTATCTCTTCCACAAATGTGGTATAGTCCGAGCCCTGGCTGTTGAGCAAGACTTCGCTGCTTCGCACACAAGCGCATGTGTGTGATAGTGTGAGTTTGCCCACCTCTGATTTGTACCAAGGCATATTCAACAAGGTAGAAGTGACAATTCAGTGGAGCTCTCTCATAGTTGACTGTACTGTCAAAAAAATTAAACCTTTGTTAGGCATTTACCATATTTGATAAAACTCAATATCTTTGAAATTAAAGTTTTTGTAAATATGAAAATATTTAAAATCTCATTAGAATCAGCTTCATTTTAGTTATTGTATTTTCGTTTTAATGTAAATGAGGAAATGCATACTAACACAAAATTACACTCTTAATGAAACACACTCATTTATAAAACCGTTTTGACAATTTTCTTGCTTTTACTATCCCAATGTTTTTGATTATTTATTTTTTTATTCAAGTACTTAATTCTAAAGTATATTAGATATTAAACAAATCTTCTAAATTTACATCAGTACTTAACTTCAATAATTTAGCTATTAAGTTTTTGCAATTCGAAATTGCCTTTCCATTAAATTTATAAAAATAAAAAATAAATAAAAATAGCGTGCCGCTTCTGCGAGGGTAAGCACCTAATCTGACTATGCCCAGCATATCAGGCAAAGATTCAGGAAGAGCTCTTGCGGGAGGCTCTGTTAGGGCGGTTCTGCGGCCATTGCTTGTCGATGACGCATCGCGACCGATGCCGCCGATGCCATGATAAGCACCATACGACCGGAGACCTTGGAGCCAGCAGGTTGCCAGCGAAGAGGAGCGAGACAAGGTACTATCGATATACGAGTTAGACTTCAGAACGGATTCCCAAACCCGCCACCCTGAAATCGAAGAGGGCGAAATAATTGAGCGACAGCGTTGATCGGAAACACAGCGATGAACGACGGGGTGGACTGGAGACTCCGCCTCGCCAACTACCCGTCCCCTTAAGAACCGGCCAAGTAACGATAGCCGCTAAGGGCTTGAGACCATTTACGGCAGTTTCCCCCACAGCCGTTGTCAAGAAAAAATCTAGAGGACGCTTACACCTCATACGCGCCTTAATTGATGTGTGCGCGCCAGCGTCTATAATATCGGCCAGTTTGATGTGAGAATTGGGCTTAAGGGAGATTGGCTTCGGGCACCAACGAAGCTGCATGATTCGACTGAGACGGAAACATGGTCAAAGCGCTAAGCTGGCGATCCACGCAGCAGTAGTCGCTAACTATGTGCAGCTAAGCCCTACCGCTAGCGTCGACTGCTATATAGCCGCGACATACAACAACATTCGCCTGGCAGATCCTAACTTCTTCACATCGACTTCAATACATTTGGTGCTAGATGCGGACGCCTACCCGGAGATCGTTCTGCCGGGCGCCCTGCCTACTTCCTTCGGCCATCTTGTGGCACAAAATAGCTTAATCGGCTGGCTATTGTCAGGGGCTTGCCAATCTTAAACTATGTATAACTGATTCATATGTGGTCTCCGTTTTTTTTACTATACCGTTTAATTTTTTTGTTTGTAATTCATGGAAACATACGCTATTTTTGAAACTTGAATAAATATATTCAAAATTTGTGCACTGAAATGTCAAGCCATGTACTGTTTATTTCATTTTTATTCTACAGCCTTAGGAAACCATGACGAGCACCAAAAAGTGGCAACTTGCAACGGCATGTTTAGGCTTTCAAGCTCAACCAAATAAAAGAAGGGGGAAGTACCCTAACGTAAAATTGCACTTACATGCAACAGAGCACACACATTTACATACATGTGTACATATATATGGCCAAATAATTGCTACGCCGTTAGCAACTACATATGACCCGACCAAGGGCTGTTGATTCGGCTATCGAACCCCGTTTAGGTCGGCGAAATAGCTCAGAAGTTGTTCGTCCATAGGGCTAAATTTGCTACGTATTCTTCGGCTCAGGGCTAGCATCGAGCCAAACCCAGGGCCAGAAACCTACACCTGCTGTGTATGCCAGAGACGACTACACCACAACTCCACCTCAGTTAAGTGCAATGCTTGCGACGGGTGGAGTCACCTCAGCGACTGCTCAGGCCTACGGACTCACCGGCAGTGGACCACATCATTTGTGGCCCCCTGCTGCTCAAACAGAGCAGCCTTCATGGCTAACCCCAGTCCACCTCAGCAACTCAACACAAACACCGCAGCACCACAACACAATATACCGCACCACAACCACGACAGAACACACAACCGCACCACCACCCACACGCCGCCGCCAACAACTTCTGGTTCCTCCTACAACCTGTACGGTATGTCAAACCAGGATATCCCGTAAAGTGACATCAGTCAAGTGCAACACCTGCGTTGGCTGGTGCTACTGTAGCTCATGTTCAGGGCTGCGCACCACGCGAGATTGCAACGACACCCACTACCATAACAGGGATGCATCCTCCACAGCATCGCACACAGCCAATGCCGGCAAGGCAACACACATCCCTCACATCCCGCATAACAACACGTCTCCCGAACCACATGAAGCTCCTTCAATTTAACTGTAACGGAATTCAGAGCAAGATCGAGAAGATAACCGTCTTCATGGGAAGGCATGGTATATTGACAGCTGCGGTCTAAGAGACGAAGTTGCACAGCAATTCAACATTTTTGAATTGTGCCGGATACAACGTGTACCGTCGAGATCGCTAGCGAGATAAAGGTGGTGGCTTTGCGTTCATCACGCACCACACCGTGCAGTATCGTCATATTGAAGCAGACATCGACCGCAGCGATACCACCCTATAATATCAGGGCATTGCTATCCTATCCGATCAGGCGATGTCGAGCTCGAAATATTTAACGTTCATATACTTCCTGTCACCAGCTGCCTGGCAGGATATCACCTTGATATAAGTGCGCTCCTCAGAGGTGAAAACCGTATGGTAGTAGGTGACTTTAATGCGCCCCACGATCATTGGCATTCAAGCCTGCCAAGCGATCGTAGGGGAACAGACTTGGCTGAGCAGATAGGCGATTCGACATTCTGCACAATGAACGACGACGCACCCACCGGGATTATGGGCAGCTACTGCAGCTCGCCAAACATATCAATAGCCAGACCTGGTCTGATAAACCGCGTATCATGGCGACCTATGCTGACTTTGGCATCAGACCATATGCCCATAGTCATATCGATCGATACACCACCCGACCTATATCAACTTTTCTAAACCTGATTGGAAAGGCTTCGCGGAATTTATTGAGAGCACCTTCGCTGTGCACCCCTGTGCTCGATAAATACATATGTGCATAGATACATACATGACATATGTGCAGTGCGGACGTAAGCTATTGTTTTTCTCTCGAAAAAAATTGTGTTTACAGTGTGATTTACGAACTGAAAATTGCCAGAGAATGTAAATAGAAGAGTGTGAAGATAGTGCCAGTGCCACTGTTAGAAAATCGAGGCCACTCAGGTATGAAATTTGCATTTTTCTTGAAAGGTAATAAATCCTTATTTGGGTAATATTTAATAAGCAAAAGCTTTTTACTGAGTTTTGGCGCCAATGAAATCAGCTGATTGGATAATTTTGACATACGTCAAAATTCATCATATACATAAAGTTCTGATTAGAGCTTTTAGCCGGGACACAATCCAACAAAAGCCAAAGCTCAAAGCCTAAAAGTTAAAAGCTTTACTCCCCTTTAAAGTTGATGCCAACTCACCAAAAAGGGCCGAAACTAAGGGAAAAATATGGAGGGTAATGAAATCGAAGCTGATCCCTTTAAAAGCAGCATGAGCACCTCAAGGTCACCTATTTTGGCCGCAAATAGTAGGCTAGGAGAGTGTTTATCACCTTTGGGGCCCTCGGTAGAGCACGCTGGAGTTGCTGCTCTTGATTTAAGTGGTACACACCACGAAGAGGGAAACAACGCAAACACAGCAAATAGTAGCGAAAAAGCTGCAGAGAAAGATGCTTTTGTGCTCTTAGGTAGTAAAGTTAAGGACCTTATTGGTATGATGGCCCCTCCAAGGCGCAGCATTCACCAGCCAATGAGGTACTTAGTAAGTGAGGTAATGTGGCTCTACGAGAAGGCAAACATAGCAAACGGAAGAAAGAAAATTAGATCTGTTGTGAAGTATTGTAAGTTTACGCAGACCTCTCCTCCTTTTAAGAAAGGGAGTCAAACTGGTAAACGAGGGCTAGAAGATACATCCGGGATTGTGATGAACTCGCCAAAGCGAAGGAAAGCACTACTATAAAGAAAAATGGTGAAAAAGAGGTAATTGCTGCATCCTATAGCGAACATGTGGTGAACTCGCCAAAGCGAAAGGAGAGCTCTACTACAAAGAAAAATGGTGAAAAAGAGGTAATTGCTGCATCTTATAGCGAAACGTTGGCAAACGCGAATCAATTGCAACCTAGTGAATGGGTTACACAAACGAGGAAGAAGGCAAAAAAACCAAGACCCAAACCAGTTAAGCCGAACGCTATCATTATAAAGAAAGTCAATGAGAAAGGCATGTCTTATAGCGACATTCTAAGGACTGTAAAAGGCTCTGCTGATGAAACAAGCTCGGAGAACAAGTAAAAAGAGTGCGCAAAACGGCCAAAGGTGAAATACTACTTGAGCTTAAGCACGCGTATGATGAAAATACGCAGTTATTCAAGGCAGGCGTACAAAAGATACTGGGAAATGTGGCGGAGATAAAGGCTCTGTCCAATTTGACCACGCTTGAGATACATGATATGGATGAGATCACGACCAAGGAAGATGTAGCTAAGTGTATAACTGAACAAATATCGGCAATTGATGATTTCGATGTAAACTGGGTCAAAACCATCCGAAAGGGATACCCAGGCACACAGATAGCTTCACTATCTGTCCCACAGCTTATCGCGCAGAAGATTTTAACGTGCCAAAAAATTTGGATTGGTTGGTCAGTTTGCCGTATCCGGGAAAAAACTCCTCTCTCCAGATGCTATAGGTGTTTAGATTTTGGGCACCAAGCGCGGACCTGCAAATATGAGGATCGCAGCGGTTGCTGCTTTAAATGCGGGGAGAAAGGCCACAATGTTAAACAGTGTAGCAAGGAAGCCGCTTGCGTGCTCTGCAAATCTAGTGGTCAAGCCAATGAAGCCCATATTGCAGGTGGTAAGCAGTGCCCATTCTATCAGCGTGCATTAAAGGCTAAAGTATGAAGCTTCTACAATTAAATCTTAACCACTGTTCAGCTGCTCAGGAGCTACTCTGTCCAACCGTTATAGAGGAAGACATTGACATCGCTATTTTAAGCGAGCCATATAAGACAGCAAGCCAGGGTACATGGATATCAGGTAAAAAAGAAACAACTGCTATATGGGTCAATGGGGAGCAGTGTCTTGCTGAGAAACCTTATAGTCAGGAGTATTTTGTCAGAGGTAGGATCGGCGGGATATATATCTATAGCTATTATGCACCATCGAGCCTGAGTTATCAAGAATTTGAATCTTTTCTAGATAGACTAGTTCAAGACGCCATGTTATATTCTCCAAAACTTATAGCGGGTGACTTTAATGCATGGGCCGTTGAATGGGGAAGCGTTAGAACAAACCGACGAGGGCACGCCCTATTAAAGGCATTTGCACCACTCGACTTGTTCTTACTGAATACAGGTAACAAAAACACTTTTGAGAAAAATGGCAGGGGCTCCGTCGTTGACATTGCATTTTGCACCCAATCACTGGCACCAAAAACCACTTGGAAGATTAGTGACATTTATACCCAGAGTGATCATTTAGCGATTTTAATTGAAATCTGTGATGTAAGAAACCCTTCTAGCAGATGTTTCAAAAAGTATGGTAAAGGATGGTATAAAGAATCGTTCGACCCAAATATGTTTAAACTAGTACTGGATGGTATCAGAGACGTTAGTGAAACACCAGATAATGCGGAAGCTCTTTCAGAAGAGCT
>NW_016157275.1:375302-383443 GCF_001687245.7 Rhagoletis zephyria | reverse complement strand
GTAATACATGTGAAAATGTCCCGGAAACCGCTGAACATGTACTTTTCGAGTGCCCTTCGTTTTCATTAGAAAGAGAGAGATTAAATACTTTGACTAAAGAGGGCCTGAGTACGGAAAATATCATTGAGCACATGTTGAATGATAAAAAAGTATGGGGCACATTAAAGAATATAAGCAGAGAAATAATGACAAAGCTAAGGATCAGAGAGCAACGCCGCCGCTTAAAAAGAGGAAATAGTTGAAGTTACTTGTGTTCAAAATTTCTTCTTTTATCTTATTTTTTGCATTTCTTTGCAGGTAAACCCTGTGAACACCAAAACGCTCCTGAACCCCTAATCACATTAGTGGATGGGGAATTATGGAAAGGGCGGTATGACGTGGGGCATGTTTATGCTACGGCCTCACCCCGATGTAATACGCGAGTGGTTCCGGGGAGGTGGCTTTTGGAGAGTTTCGCACGGGCCACTTGATGGATAGTTTCCCTATCCCAACGTCCGTTAAAAAAAAAAAAAACCACCCGACTTTGCTTCCGCGGAACACCCGACCTATATCAACTTTTCTAAACCTGATTGGAAAGGCTTCGCGGAATTTACTGAGAGCACCTTCGCTGTGCTCCCCACACCAACCGCCGTCCACCTTGGTGGTTCCGCAGGGTTGTCACTGCTGCTGCAGCTCGCTTCGTACCGGCAGGATGCATTACGGAACCCCGTCCAAACTTCCCCGCTGAGCGGCTGTTCTAGCCGATGAGCGTGACAATCTTCGTCAGGCCGATCCCGGAAATCCCCGTATCAGGGATCTCAACGCGGAGCTTCGGGAGCTTGTGAACGTACATAAGCGGAAAAAGTGGGAAGAGCGTCTGAAGGTTGTAACTTCGCCTCTGGTGAGAGTAAGCTTTGGTCAACCGTGAGGCCACTGTCCAATACGACGAAGCACGACGACAGGGTCGAAATTTCTTTCGGCGACCGTGCTTCGTCGGACCCGGAGCGATGCGCGAGCTATTTTAGCCGGCAGTTCATACTGCAACCTCCGGCGGACTAAGCCAAGCATCGAGTGACCAGAAGGCTCAAATTGCCAACAACTTTTGCCCCTCCTGCTTTCACTAGCGGTGAAGTTCAGGTAGCCATCGGGAAGGCGAAAGCCTCCAAAGCCATGGGGTCCGACGGAATATGCATGTTGATGCTGAAAAATATGGGGCCTGCGGGAGTAGCGTACCTAACGGAGGTCCTCAATCTGTCAATGGCCACTCTCATCATCCCAGGCATCTGGAAGATGGGGAGAGTGGTTCCACTGCTCAAACTGGGAAAACCAGCCAACAAAGGATAATCTTATCTTCCGATAACACTCCTTTCCCCGGTAGCGAAGACACTAGAGGCCTTGCTACTCCTGCATTTCACGAACCACCTGAACCCAGCGAAGCATCAGCATGGTTTCCGTAAATCTCACAGTACAACAACAGCACTTAACGCCATAAACATGCAGATAACACGTGGCCTAAACCGCAACCGTCCCTGTGAGAGAACAATTCTAGTAGCGTTGGACCTGTCAAAGGCGTTTGACATCGTCAGCCCCTCCACGCTGCTAGAAGACATAAAGGCCTCCTCTCTCCCACAGAGGCTCAAACGGTGGTCGGCGAATTATCTAAGTGGTCGACACTCGTCAGTAATGTTTAATGACAAATCGAGTAAACCTAGAAAAATAAAACAGGGGGTTCCACAAGGTGGTGTCATTTCCCTATTATAGTTTAACTACTACATTACAAAGCTCCCTCAACCACCAGAGGGAGTCTCGATTGTCTCCTATGCTGACGATTGTTCGATAATGGCATCTGGGAATGGAATTGATGACTTGTGTTTGAAAGTAAACGGGTATCTCTCCGAGCTTTCTCGCTTCTTCACTGCTAGGCACCTAACCCTCTCCTCTACAAAATCCTCTGTGACCTTGTTCACCACCTGGACAAAGCAGGTCAGACTACCGCTAGGAATTTACGTCGATGATACACCAATTCTGACGGTGAATAACCACAAAATACTCGGAGTAACCTTCGACAGTGTTCTATCCTTCACAGCGCACACAACCGCTATTGTCGGCAAAGTACACAGCCGCAACAAGGTCCTCAAGTCGCTAGCCGAGAGTACTTGGAGCAAAGACAAAGAAACGTTGCTGACAAGGCAATAGGCTACAATAGCTCAAATTCGCACTGGCTACTGCAGCAGGTTAAACTCATACCTGAGCATATTAGACGCAGATGTGCCAGATGAGTGTCCGGCATGCGGAGAGATACCCCACGACTCGAAACATCTCTTCCTATGCTCGGAAAATCCGACAACTCTAACGCCTTTGTGGCGTTTGTGTAGGTTAGGTGTGGGCCGACCCCATTGAGGCTGCACGCTTCTTAGGGCTTCCGTTAGTGGAGCTTGACGGCAACGCTACTAAGATTTCAACCAATCTGGGCGGCGTTGGTGTAGCCGCTACAACATCAACAACAACAACAATGTCCTTTTTCCGTTTTGAATAAAGTTTCGTAAAGTTTCCCCTCCAACCAGTTGTCTGCTTGGCGTATAAGCTTATTTCTATTAAAAACGAGCTCGGCTACTTGTAGCAAGCACTTGGGGGACACCGGACGCGATCCAGCCACCACCCCTGCATAATTATCAAGCTAACATTGTAACCCAACTTCAATTTTAATATAATAAATAAACCGCCAACACCATACATTTATATCAAGTATATTAAAGCCTGGCCTTTTATTTTTTCTCGTTTTTCAAATAAAAACACTGGTGATTTATTGGAGTTTCAAAACCAAATAAACGCCACGGGTTTTCAGGTTCTATACATAAAATAAGCTAAACGTGTTCGAGGAATTTTTTTTTCTTTTTTTTCTTCGGAGGTATAATCTGTCAAAGTTTGCATTTCTGCGTGATTCGAACTAATCATGTACTTTTTAAATCGTTATATCTCGGGTTTTACTCATCATAGGGACTTCATCTTAACGTCGTTTTAAAGCTTAGGTAACGGGCTTAACACTTCTTTATATAAGCTAGTCAAGATTGTCGTTAAGCTAACTTTTCTATTAACAGTTGGACTTTTTGAAGTTGATTTGCATAGTGAATACCAGTATATTAGGGATTTGAAATTACACTATTGTAATCCTTGTTTAATTTTTTATAAAATACGTGGTTAAAAAATTGCATTTTTCAAGAAATATTTTTAAAATATCTTTCTTTATGGCGAGATGGTTTATTGTAATTTGTATTCGAAAACTTATATTGAAATATATTTAGTAAGGTGTTAAACATCGGGATTTTGCAAAAAGTAAAATTTAATTGAGGATTCTGACAGAATACCTATCCAGATATAACATTTGTACGGCAAGACTTTTATTTAAGGCGACAAATCCCTGGAAATGGGCCTGGAAATTGTTGGACTAATGTTAGCAAAGCGCAGATTTCATTGCGGATTTCGGCTAGAATATCGTTTCGTTAACAACATTTGTTCCACAACTTTTTCAATCAAATAATATTATAGAAATGGGCGTGGCTATATTAAAACTGAAATTCAAAAATTTTGACTTTATTGTAAATTTCGCCAGAATATCTATATGCATTGAAAAAGTTGTGGAACAAATATTGTTAACGAAGCGATATTTTTCCGAAATCCGCAATAAAATCTGCGTTTTGCTAACTTTAGTCCTGCAATGACCACGCCCATTTCTAGGGGTTTGTTGCCTTAAAGAAAAATCTCGCCATACAAATAATATATCTGGATAGGTATTCTATTGGAATCCACAATAAAATTTTACTTTGAAGCAAAGACCCGATGTTTAACACCTTACTAAAGAACTTTCTAGAAAATTTATAAAAATTGAAAAAATTTAAAAACAAATTGTAGCCAATTCAGTTTCAGAAGAAGACGAGCTCGAGTCAGAATCTGTTTGCATATTTTAAGCTACAAATTTAAAACATATTTAGTTAGTGTGCTTATAAAATACAACATTCACATTCAAAGCTACATATATCATATCCAAGGTAGTTTGTACCTTTTCAAAATTTTTAGAACTTACATTGCACCGTAGCAGTAGCCGTCTTAAGTTTGACATACTGCCAGCCGATTTCTCAGTGGATGTTTAATTATAATCAAAACATTGGGCCTCATGCATAAAAAGTGAGCTTAAGCTCCGACTCGATTTTCAGTACAAATTCTTGAGCTTGAGCTCACCCTTTCAGTGCAAAAATTGAGTCTGAGCTTAAGCTCACTTTTTATGCATAAGGCCCATTATCTCTTATTGTCATCTTCTCAGTGTACTTAATATATGATTAACTCACCACCACCTTTCATAAGATTTATTAATGACGAAACCAGCCTTTCCTGTAAATTCAGTAAAACCTGCAAATCGTGAAGTTGGGTTGGGTTGAATCCAAACAGTTTGTTATTTTGTGAAATCCTAGGAAATGAAACAATTGCAAGCTGACACCTTTTTTAGTAATGGTTTCAATCTGCTGACACGTATGCGTTGTCAAAAACCATTGTTTTGAACATGTAAACCTCAAGCAAATGTCAATTACACCAATTTACAAAAGTATTTATCAGTACAAAATTAGTAGAAACTCAAAAAATCAGTAGATTTTGCGTACTGATTTCTGGCTCTTAAAAATCAGTACAATAGAAAAAAATCAGCACATGTACTGATTAAATCAGCGCATCTGGCCACCCTAAGTGGATGTCGAGTGATAAGTGAAGTTTTTTGTTAGTTTATATGTAACTACAATATAAGTGTCTGTCCAGTAGCAAAATGTACATATATAAGTATGCAATACTTTTATATATTTATGTCTAATTGTTGTGCTTTTATGTTTTGTGTTTTTCAGTAAATATCAGACTCCCTGATGAAGGCGTGAAGGACGCCGAAACGCGTAGGAGGGAGAAGGAAAAATAAATTTTGCCTTTTGATTTTACCGGCCGAAAAGTTCCGCATACAACCCAATAGGAAGATTGAATAACTGGCCCTAGAAAAGTATCAACTATTCTTAATATATATATTTTTTTTAATAAAACATTTGCAAAATTTTGTCTATTGACACCCGGAATTAGTTTGTTTGCTCTCCTGAAAAGTTATTAAAAAACACATAACTGTTTTTGTTGGCGCAGCGACGGTATATTCCTTTGGTTTATTTATAAAAATAAGCTATCCTGGATTTCTTCTTCTTATGTAATACGTTATATCAATATGGCTTTGCTGCGTCCTTTGAACGCTTATGTTGCACCTTTAAACGTTTGGATCCGATATGGAAACCATGCATGGCTTGAATGGCTGCACTGGCCGAATGGGGATTATCGTAGGAGACGAAACCAAAGCATTTAGACAGATTGGTTTGTTTGTCGATGAAAACTTTGGCGGAAAGCACATTACCGAATGGTAGAAATGTGGATGCGAGATCAGTGTCGGTGAATTCTTGGGGTAGATGATAGATGAAAAGATTGCTGCCTTCTGGTCCTGAAAAACGTAATGGTTTAAATTAATAGAAACATGTAAATAATTGTTTTAAAAGTTGCATAATAATGTAGTAAAACTTAAATAATTTTAGAGTTACTAAGCAGAGTAGAAGGAACTGCAATAGTTATTATCTTATAAGATAGAACTTATGATTATCATTATCAATTTTTACACATCATAGGACCACCAGTCCTTTTTGTGGACTATTAAGTTTTGCAGCAAATAAGCGTTGTACGAGTAGTGTTAAGTCTACAAGGCACCCTAAATGAATTGCAGGGACTGATACATATATGTTAAATATTATTATAATCTTTAAGGCGTAAGAAAAACAGTTGTTTTACGAATGGACTAGGTGTTTTGGTTAGGTTAGGTTAGGAGGCAACCCCGTGTATGCGAGGCTCACTTAGACAGTTATTAGATTGTCCTTTGTGATACCACAATCTTAACCGGCACCCAATACTTAATCGATAAATCGCCCTGAGCCGATTATATATTTACTAATTCGGCTAATCTCAATGCCCCAGAGCTCCTCGGCGCTATTGAGGATGTGAGAGCCAAGGTACTTCAACCTTAGCCTCGAAAACGCTAGTCACCCAAGAAGGTGGTGTTGAGGTGATTCCACCTCGTTATCTTCCATGCAACCTCGACAAGCGGGGTTCGCTAGTATTCTCAGCCCTACTGCGTGCATATTTACCAATTGGACAGAGACCCGTGAGTGTGTCCACCCTCGCCCAGCAGGACATTGCGATCGCGCATGTCCTGGTGTTTGCCCAGTGCTCGCTGAGCTGACATGTAGGTGTTTTGAAGAAGGTTTTTAGAAATATTGGATGCTGATTACGTATTTATTATTTTAATTAAAAAAATGTGTCTAAGTAAAAGCATATTTGTTGAATAAATGAAAAAATAGGAACAAAGATCAAATGAATAAATAAGACAAGAATTCTATTTTTTTTTTTAATATATTTGTATGTGTAACCTTTATCTGGATTAGAATTTTTCTCGATATTTGTAGTAAGATTTAGTATTTTATTGTTGTATGTATCAAATAAAACACGTCTTTGAGATAAAATTTTCGAGTGACGAAAGCTGAACTAAAAACACAAAATTCATGACATCAATTTCGTGACAAAAATTATACAATTTTTATACCCGAGGGCACTTGTGCACAAGGGTATATTAATTTTGTTCACAAAACGGTTGTTTGTAACAGCCAAAACGAATCGAGATAGATATAGACAAATGTATACATAAATGATCAGAATGAAAAGAGAAATCGATTAAGCCATGTCTGTCTGTCCGTCTGTCCGTCCGTCCGTGTACACGATAACTCGAGCAAAAATTGAGATATCTAAACGAAATTTGGTATGTAGGTTTCCATTTATCCAAGGTAGGTTGGTATTAATTACCAGGAAGGTAGGTTGGAATTAATGCATGTGTACATTTATATATATGATAAAAAAAATCCCTAAAATAAAAAGTTTGGGTTTTCCAAGGTATGTACGAAGTGATAGAACAGCTGCATTCGTCAACTTTTATTTAATCGTAGTAACGCTAGCTCGGTTCACCAAACATCCTATCCACGATATCATAGCATTCACACTCAATGCATGCGCGCGGGAGTGCGCGAGTGACGAAAGCAGCCACAGTAGCATGCTGAAATAACTCGCTTATCACAGCGCACGGCAGTGCGCGCGAGTGACGAAAGCAGCCACAGTAGCATGCTGAAATGACTCGGTTATACAGTGGTGGAAGAAATAATAGAAACTTTTTACTTTGACCAGTTTTGGCTATATTACTTTGTTTATTCGATGTTTAATATTTTTGTATAAAAGTCTAGCGCAATATATAACACACACCATATAAATCCACATTTCAAAGTTTGTACAAAAATTATAAAAATTCAACAAATTTTATCAGAATCCCCCGAAAATTTAAAACTTTTCAATCAGATTTTTTTGAAAGATTTTGGATATGCAGTTTTATAGCCCATTAAATTTTTTAAAACTGCAAACCGCAAGACGCTAGAAAATCGCGTTGATTTTTAATAATTTATTTGGCTGGCGGTGTTGTGCATTTTCTTCCATATAAAGTATGCTCGACCATGCCCATTCCCCGATTGCCACCTAAACCGAAATTCCCTGCAAATCGGGCAATTTCCCGCGAGTTGACAAGTTGAAGGATGCAGCTGTGCTAATCACTTCGTACATGTCTTGGAAACCCCAATTTGTGTGTATTTTAGAGCTTTTTTCATTTACATGCCGAAATTGTAACATTTTTCCCCATTTTAATTGCAGGTATGTACACAGTATTTAACTATGCTACATGGGTTTATCACCCGCACCTATCTGGGAAGACGCGTACAATATTACCTACAGCTGTACATAAATATGTATGCATGAATGCATTTACCCTGCAGTGAAACCCCAAACTAGTCAGGAAAAATTCTAGTTTACAACTAGAATTTCCTGACAGAAACCGAACTAGTTCGAAAATGATCAGACTTGTGACAAGTACAAAACGATTTAGTCATGCCATGTTTTATTTGACTTCGACAGTTTAATACAATAAAGTATACAAAATATTATAACTTTTATTTGGGTATATTTTGTAAACCAATAAATCGTAAATCGTAATTGTAAATAAAAAAAAA
>NW_016157275.1:372661-375207 GCF_001687245.7 Rhagoletis zephyria | reverse complement strand
AACTAAAATAGAAATTAAAGAGTTCATTAAAATAAATTAAATTCATTAACTTTGCACATTTTAGTATATTCGTTCTAAAAATTTATAAAGGTAATAATTAATGTTTAAATTTGAGATTTGGATAAGAATAAAATAAATAAATAGTTCTTAATTTTTATCCATTGTTCGGCTTGTTGATTGATAATAGAAATTAACAAATAATTATGTTAATCGTGTAATTAAAAAAATTCAAAAATTATTGAAAATAATCAAAAATAACAAAATAATAATGTAATTAAAATTAATGATTTAATTAACATCAAATAAAACACCTCTTTGAGGTAAAATTTTCGAGTGACGAAAGCTGAACTAGAAACACAAAATTTATGATATCAATTTCGTGACGAAAATTATACGCATTTTTTAACTGCCTTTGAAACGTACGGAAAATCTTTTTTTATTTATTAGGAACGTTGCGAAATTCCGTCTACTGCTAGAAACACAAAATAAAACACAGAACTTTTGCAGCGATTCGTGTGAATAAAAAAAGATTTTCCGTACGTTTCAAAGGCAGTTAAAAAATGCGTATAATTTTCGTCACGAAATTGATGTCATAAATTTTGTGTTTCTAGTTCAGCTTTCGTCACTCGAAAATTTTACCTCAAAGAGGTGTTTTATTTGTAAACATTTACCCTTAAAAATTATTTGTAAACAAATAGAATATATGTTCTTGAAGAAACAATGAAAATGACCGTTGAATTTTCATAATCGGTCAATTAGATCGTCTGTAAATGAACTTTGAAGTAAAAAGAAAAAAAAAACACTTGTCGATATATAAGAAAAACATTTTTTTTTTTTGTAAAATCAAAGTTTGACATTTGTTTGCATTGTCAATAGCTTTGAAAAAATACCACTGCTGATTCGAAATAAAGTATCACATAATTTAAGTGACCCGTTTCAGAAATTCTGACTCAATGCTGCACAGTGGTTCGGATCGCAAATCTAGCTGGACGAAAATATTTAAACAAATACTCGTTGATGGATCTTTACACCACTTCTTACCTAGGGGATTTTTGGGTCGCTGATTACGAATCTGAAGTCACTTATCAAGAATTCAAAATGGCGGATCTAATATGGCGGAAGAAAATTAAAAAAAATCGGTAGATTTCTATGTAACTGGGTATCTGGGGGTTTTCTAGGTTGCTGATTACGAATCTAAAGTCACTTACTTAATTTACTTTATTTACTTGGGAACGAGCATTTTCATCAGATATTTCTTTCAATTTACTAATCACATAATCACGGACACCTTGTTGTCTTTTAGAAGTTTCAGCAACACTTCTCCAAATGTCAAACAACTTACTTCTTAAGATTTTTTTTACCATGACTAAAAATTAAGATCCCAGCAAGAAACACAAATAAATTTCAGAAAAAAATGTATAACAGCGCTTAAAGATTTGCATGCCTGTTGTATAATTTTTTAATTTCAGAAGGCAGAAAATTCGCGAGTTACTATTTTTTTTTTAACTCTTACATAACCAAAGTTTTTATAACTCCAAGCATTTTCTGTTTTAACACACACTGACGGCGCCACCTCTGTTCGCTGCACCGTGAATCGTATGCTGCGAATGCCGCATTATTCTAAAATCAGCCTTTGACATAAGCAACTATTCCATATGAGCACAGATATGTATATAAAAGTGAAGCAAATTATTACATCAAAATATTTTATATATTTACTAGCCGGCCACGGGCTGCATGTATGCATATGTATGTACATTTACGTATTTGGAGAAAGTTATCATATGTCATCTTGTACTTCGTTTATTATATACATAAAAAGTCTTGTCTAAATCCGCTCAGTAGTGCACAGTGGTTCGGATAGCAAATCTAGCTGGACGAAAGTCAAAATTTTTTTGTTTTTAAAATACTCAATGGTACTTGGAATACATTCCTGACAATACATTCAAATAGAAATTGCATTTATTAAAGCATTAACATATGAAAACCAACAAAAAAAGGTAAAAGGGTGTGTGTTAAAACAGAAAAATACTTGGAGCTATAAAAGCTTTGATTATGTAAGGGAGGGGCGGGTTGGTTGTGTGTTAAAACAGAAAAATGCTTGGAGTTATAAAAACTTTGGTTATGTAAGAGTTAAAAAAAAATAGTAACTCGCGAGTTTTCTGCTTTCTGAAATTAAAAAATTATACAACAGGCATGCAAATCTTTAAGCGCTGTTATACAATTTTTTCTCAAATTTATTTGTTTTTCTTGCTGTGATCTTAATTTTTAGTCATGGTAAAGAAAATCTCCTAGGTAAGAAGTGGTGTAAAGATCCATCAACGAGTATTTGTTTAAATAGTTTCGTTCAGCTAGATTTGCGATCCGAACCACTGTGCAGCATTGAGTCAGAATTTCTGAAACGGGTCACTTAAATTATGTGATACTTTACTTCAAATCAGCAGTGGTATTTTTTCAAAGCTATTGACAATGCAAACAAATGTCAAACTTTGATTTTACAAAAAAAAAAAAAGTTTTTCTTATATATCGACAAGTGTTTTTTTTTT
>NW_016157275.1:357886-370543 GCF_001687245.7 Rhagoletis zephyria | reverse complement strand
GATATCATAAATTTTGTGTTTCTAGTTCAGCTTTCGTCACTCGAAAATTTTACCTCAAAGAGGTGTTTTATTTGATATCAATAATTTTGGGGTAGCAAATTTAAAGCCGACGTAAATACAAACAATAATCTAAATGTTTTATTTTTCTATCTAAATCTAAATGATGTATTCAAATCGATGTATCCATTGAAACATATAATTTTTCGGAATAAAGCGAAAAAGAATCATCATATCCTTTGTATTCGAAAAAATTAAAAAAATTATGAGAAATGATAAAAACTTATCAGCTTGGTAGCAACTTTGGATACAATAAACAACTGTATTCGTCTGATTGTCTCGTAGTTTATTTTTGGTAAGATTTCTACCGGATGTGGGGCGCACACATGCGCTTTTTTTAAGAAGTTTTACTTCTATCACGTGTACGGTGTTGCACTCGTGCTATTAAACTAATGCTTTTTTATCAAGTAGTTTTGCTCAGTGGCAATTTATATTTACATATGTATGTAAGTAGTAGCGGCACATTGGGTGAACTACCCTGTAGTCAAATGTACTAGTTGTAAACTACTTCACAACTAGTATGAACCGCATGCCCAACTAGTCAGCCAACTAACTTTTTTCCATGCATTCAACTGGTATTTTTAGCATGGGGATGTCCTACGAGATGGCAATTGTCAGATTTCGGTCAGAAATATACCAGTCTCATACTAGTTTAAAATAGGCAGAAAAATGCTAGTCCAATTATGGACCAAAACCACTACTTTGGCAGTCAAAAAATGAAATGAATTCATGAATATACAATAAAAAACTTTTGATTAAGTGTACTTTAATATATTTCACATTTTTATTTAGCAGCCTTAGATTTGCCAATAATTAGTGTTAAATTTTTTGAGTATTAATTAAAAGCAAAAATAAATACATAAATATTCCAGACTTTCGAACATAAATATAAATGCATTTTTCATTAAATGTTATTAAAAGTAAAAGGTTTCAGGTACAATAAATACTATATTTTTATCTTTTTTAATAATATTGCATACGCAAAGAAAACATTTTAGTTAAAAATAAAATTAATACATCTAGTTCATTTTTGAATGAACTAAAATAGAAATTAAAGAGTTCATTAAAATAAATTAAATTCATTAACTTTGCACATTTTAGTATATTCGTTCTAAAAATTTATAAAGGTAATAATTAATGTTTAAATTTGAGATTTGGATAAGAATAAAATAAATAAATAGTTCTTAATTTTTATCCATTGTTCGGCTTGTTGATTGATAATAGAAATTAACAAACAATTATGTTAATCGTGTAATTAAAAAAAATTAAAAAATTATTGAAAATAATCAAAAATAACAAAATAATAATGTAATTAAAATTAATGATTTAATTAAATTTTTTTTTTATTTACAATTACGATTTACGATTTATTGGTTTACAAAATATACCCAAATAAAAGTTATAATATTTTGTATACTTTATTGTATTAAACTGTCGAAGTCAAATAAAACATGGCATGACTAAATCGTTTTGTACTTGTCACAAGTCTGATCATTTTCGAACTAGTTCGGTTTCTGTCAGGAAATTCTAGTTGTAAACTAGAATTTTTCCTGACTAGTTTGGGGTTTCACTGCAGGGTAAATGCATTCATGCATACATATTTATGTACAGCTGTAGGTAATATTGTACGCGTCTTCCCAGATAGGTGCGGGTGATAAACCCATGTAGCATAGTTAAATACTGTGTACATACCTGCAATTAAAATGGGGAAAAATGTTACAATTTCGGCATGTAAATGAAAAAAGCTCTAAAATACACACAAATTGGGGTTTCCAAGACATGTACGAAGTGATTAGCACAGCTGCATCCTTCAACTTGTCAACTCGCGGGAAATTGCCCGATTTGCAGGGAATTTCGGTTTAGGTGGCAATCGGGGAATGGGCATGGTCGAGCATACTTTATATTATTATTAAAAATCAACGCGATTTTATAGTGTCTTGCGGTTTGCAGTTTTACCTACTAAAATTTAATGGGCTATAAAACTGCATATCCAAAATCTTTCAAAAAATCTGATTGAAAAGTTTTAAATTTTCGGGGGATTTTGATAAAATTTGTTGAATTTTTATAATTTTTGTACAAACTTTGAAATGTGGATTTATATGGTGTGTGTTATATATTGCGCTAGACTTTTATACAAAAATATTAAACATCGAATAAACAAAGTAATATAGCCAAAACTGGTCAAAGTAAAAAGTTTCTATTATTTCTTCCACCACTGTATAAGCATGCTACTGTGGCTGCTTTCGTCACTCGCGCACTGCCGCGCGCACGCATTGAGTGTGAATGCTATGATATCGTGGATAGGATGTTTGGTGAACCGAGCTAGCGTTACTACGATTAAGTAAAAGTTGACGAATGCAGCTGTTCTATCACTTCGTACATATCTTGGAAAACCCAAACTTTTTATTTTATCATATATATAAATGTACATATGCATTAATTCATTTAGATCACTTTATGTGCCGCTACTAAATACGTATAAATTGCCACTGGGCAAAAACGCATGAGTAAAAAAGGCGGGTGCAACACCGAACTCTTGATAGAAGAAAAACTTCTTAAAAAAACATGTGTGCAGCGCAGAGAATGAGACGAATACAGTTGCTTATTGTATATAATGCTGGTACCAAGAATCCAGCGAAGGTCCCACTAACGCCCACCAAATAAAACCCAATGATTTGGGGCGAATACCCTTCATGCAACGCTCCGAAACCATTTTGGGCTAGACCCATTTTTGGACACGCTCTCAGCAGAAAGATGGCGTGACCTGTTTGGGCCTGCCCACATCCGAGCACCCCTTCCTTCTTACGATACCGCGTGGCTAGCGGGCGTTGAAAGGGGCGAATCACCCCCGGCAGCGCCTAGCAACTACGAATAGATACGGGAGGGACTGGGCAACCTTTCGACGCCCAGGGGACCGCACTAATGATCAGTTGTCCGTAGGTCACCAATCTGGACCGCCCACAATTCTGCCGCATTAAGGCCGAGATCGCTACCGAGGACCACCCGCAAGCATTACCGAGGACCGCTATCATCACCGGGGCCGCTACTACTACTGCCGCCCCAAGGCCTACATTTCTGTCGAGCACCGCCCGCCCGCAACACAGAGGACCGCGATTCGTACTCACTGTCATCCAGGGCCGCCGCAATCATCACCGCCAACACTAGGACCCTGACTGTCGGTCTTATCACCAGGGCCGCCACCACTACTGCCGCCCCAGGACGAAGCTACAACCGTGGGCCACCCGCCATCATCACCGAGGACTGTGAGCGCTAAATATCGCCAACCAGGGCCGCTATCACCGTCACCACTATAAGGGCCCGCTTCTACTGTCATCGCCACTGGGGCTGCCGCAATTATCGTCGCCCCAGGCCACCGTTACTACACGTCAAGAGTACGGAAATCGTTACTGCGTCAACCATCGCCCTCGCCACAATCAGGTCCGCATACACCACCAATGCGGGAGGTCACTGCCGCCCTCATCATTGTATGAGCCACTGCCAACGTCACCGCTGAGGCCGCCTCCACCACTGCAAGGGAACTGCAGGCTGCCACCCTATAATGTCGAGCTCGAAATATTTAACGTTCATATACTTCCTGTCACCAGCTGCCGGGCAGGATATCACCTTGATATAAGTGCGCTCCTCAGAGGTGAAAACCGTATGGTAGTAGGTGACTTTAATGCGCCCCACGATCATTGGCATTCAAGCCTGCCAAGCGATCGTAGGGGAACAGACTTGGCTAAGCAGATAGGCGATTCGACATTCTGCCCAATGAACGACGACGCACCCACCGGGATTATGGGCAGCTACTGCAGCTCGCCAAACATATCAATAGCCAGACCTGGTCTGATAAACCGCGTATCATGGCGACCTATGCTGACTTTGGCATCAGACCATATGCCCATAGTCATATCGATCGATACACCACCCGACCTATATCAACTTTTCTAAACCTGATTGGAGAGGCTTCGCGGAATTTACTGAGAGCACCTTCGCTGTGCACCCCTGTGCTCGATAAATACATATGTGCATAGATACATACGGACGTAAGCTATTGTTTTTCTCTCGAAAAAAATTGTGTTTACAGTGTGATTTACGAAGTGAAAATTGCCAGAGAATGTAAATAGAAGAGTGTGAAGATAGTGCCAGTGCCACTGTTAGAAAATCGAGGCCACTCAGGTATGAAATTTGCATTTTTCTTGAAAGGTAATAAATCCTTATTTGGGTAATATTTAATAAGCAAAAGCTTTTTACTGAGTTTTGGCGCCAATGAAATCAGCTGATTGGATAATTTTGACATACGTCAAAATTCATCATATACATAAAGTTCTGATTAGAGCTTTTAGCCGGGACACAATCCAACAAAAGCTAAAGCTCAAAGCCTAAAAGTTAAAAGCTTTACTCCCCTTTAAAGGTGATGCCAACTCACCAAAAAGGGCCGAAACTAAGGAAAAAATATGGAGGGTAATGAAATCGAAGCTGATCCCTTTAAAAGCAGCATGAGGAGTTCAAGGTCACCTATTGTGGCCGCAAATAGTAGGCTAGGAGAGTGTTCATCACCTTTGGGGCCCTCGGTAGAGCACGCTGGAGTTGCTCCTCTTGATTTAAGTGGTACACACCACGAAGAGGGAAACAACGCAAACACAGCAAATAGTAGCGAAAAAGCTGCAGAGAAAGATGCTTTTGTGCTCTTAGGTAGTAAACTTAAGGACCATATTGGTATGATGGCCCCTCCAAGGCGCAGCATTCACCAGCCAATGAGGTACTTAGTAAGTGAGGTAATGTGGCTCTACGAGAAGGCAAACATAGCAAACGGAAGAAAGAAAATTAGATCTGTTGTGAAGTATTGTAAGTTTACGCAGACCTCTCCTCCTTTTAAGAAAGGGAGTCAAACTGGTAAACGAGGGCTAGAAGATACATCCGGGATTGTGATGAACTCGCCAAAGCGAAAGGAGAGCACTAATATAAAGAAAAATTGTGAAAAAGAGGTAATTGCTGCATCCTATAGCGAACATGTGGTGAACTCGCCAAAGCGAAAGGAGAGCTCTACTACAAAGAAAAATGGTGAAAAAGAGGTAATTGCTGCATCTTATAGCGAAACGTTGGCAAACGCGAATCAATTGCAACCTAGTGAATGGGTTACACAAACGAGGAAGAAGGCAAAAAAACCAAGACCCAAACCAGTTAAGCCGAACGCTATCATTATAAAGAAAGTCAATGAGAAAGGCATGTCTTATAGCGACATTCTAAGGACTGTAAAAGGCTCTGCTGATGAAACAAGCTCGGAGAACAAGTAAAAAGAGTGCGCAAAACGGCCAAAGGTAAAATACTACTTGAGCTTAAGCACGCGTATGATGAAAATACGCAGTTATTCAAGGCAGGCGTACAAAAGATACTGGGAAATGTGGCGGAGATAAAGGCTCTGTCCAATTTGACCACGCTTGAGATACATGATATGGATGAGATCACGACCAAGGAAGATGTAGCTAAGTGTATAACTGAACAAATATCGGCGATTGATGATTTTGATGTAAACTGGGTCAAAACCATCCGAAAGGGATACCCAGGCACACCGATAGCTTCACTATCTGTCCCACAGCTTATTACGCACAAACGCGTAAGGGTTTCGTTAGCGAAGAATAACCGAGTCTTGACAAATCGTGAAATTTGCTTGAAGCGGCTTCTTTTTAACTTCAGCTATTTCTTCGTTGATGAGCAATTCAGTCGTGCTAAATTTCGGCCAGGAATCTTCATCTGACAGCAACCACTCTGGGTCAGACTACCATAGTCTGAAAGTTGATAAACTGACTGGTGTTAGGCCTCGGGTTGCGCAATCAGCTGGATTTTGCATAGTATCGACTCCTTTGTGACGGTGAAGAGGTTTGTAGTATCTTGCCAACTCGGTTTGAAGCCCATGTTTGCCATCGATTCGGATCGCCATTTATCCAGTAAAGCACAATCGTAGCATCGGTCCAATAAAATGTTTTTAGATTTGTATACGGTAATAACAATGATTTTTTGGTCTATTCCATTAATTCAGTCGCCAGCACTGCTCCGCACAACTCGACTCGTGGTATAGTCAACGGTTTTGTCGGGGTGACTGTGCTTTTTGCGATGAGAAAAAATTTTACCATCACTGCATTCTACCCGTAGATAAACACATGCTGCATAGGCAGATGTCGAGCCATCGCAAAATACATGGAGTTGTAATGATTTAACATGATTTGGCTCATAGTTCAACCATCTCGGCACCGTGATGCAGGACAGCTCCGATACAGTCTTTAGAAAACATTGCCATTGGTGGTTTAGATTTGTTGGTAGCGTTTCATCCCATTCCAATGGTGTGAACGTGTGCTCATCGCGTTGTAACTTAAAGGACCATACCGATTTCAGGATGATTTTGGCTGCTACAATAACCGGTGCGATTAGTCCCAGTGGATCATACAGACGAGCTATAGTTGAGAGCACTGACCGTTGTGTGGCAGTAAAATCAATTTCGAAGTTGAGCCGGAATTTAAAAACGTCCTTGTTCGGTTACCACAGAATACCAAGGGTTTTAACTGTATCGCTGCTATTTAATTGTAAGGCATTACTGTTGACCTGTATTCGGTAGGAATACCGTCCAGCACCGCCGATGAGTTGCTGCTCCATTTTCTAAGTTCCATGCCAGCGGAGCGCAATGCTACTTGTTTGCGAATTTCGGTGGCGGTCTCAACTGAGTGACCACCAGATAGTACGTCGTCAACATATATTTCATTCCGAAGGACAGGTGCTGCTAACGGATATGATGTACTTTCGTCTTCAGCCAGTTGGTGGAGGATTCGTATCGCGGTATATGGAGCGGAAGCACTCCCAAAGGTGACTGTCGTGAGACAATACTCCTGAATTTCATTTGCTTCGTTTCGCCACAAAATACGTTGATATTGCGAGTCATCTGTGTGCATGTCTATGCACCGATACATCTTTTAGATATCAGATGTAAACGCGAATTTGTGTTTTCTCCAATTTAAAACTACTGCTGGCAGATCATTTTGAAGTGCGGGTCCCACACACAGTACGTCATTTAAGGACTTGCCATTGCTAGTCTTGCACGATCTTTAGCTTCGTGGTTAGACTTTCCTCTTTGATCACAGCGTGGTGAGGTAATACACATGATGCGACTGTTGGAGCACTTGAGGCAAGTTTGACGGAATGCTGCTCCTCAGTTGTCGTAGCAGGAGTTATTTGATTCAGGGTGAAATATTCCCGAATACACTCTTCATACCGGGCTCGCAATTCATCGTTGCGTTGTAGTTTTTGCTCCAGTGAATGAAAGCGGTTGAGTGCAATTTTTTTTGGATTTACCGAGGGTTTGAGATTCAGCAAACAAATTTTTCAATGGAAGTCTCACTAAATATTTCCCATTTGGTTGGCGCGTATGCGTTTGTTGAAAATGTGTTTCACACCAGTTTTCTTCTTGCGAGAGAGATCTCTCGGTGGGTACTTGATCGATTTCGAAAAAACGTTGTACAAGTGATTCCAGATCGAGAGTGACATGGTTGCAATGAATACTAGCAGCATCAATTTTGGGGGTGGAAGTAGTATTGCCAGACAATATCCATCCTATATGGGTGCGCTGGGCTATTGGTTCATAAAGTCCTCCAATACGTGTTTCTGACAATAAAAGGTTAGCGAACATGTCGGCACCCAGAAGTAATTCTATACGACGTTGATGGTAGTACATAGGATCTGCTAACTGCAGTCCTCGAATATGAGCCCATTGCTTTGGCTCGATTGTTTGACTTGGCAATTTATTGGTGAGGGTCTTTAAAACAAAGGCGGTGTCGACCGCGACATGATATTTAGGGTTCACATGTGAGTGCATTGTGAAATTCACAGTGAGCTTACAACGATGCGCGAAGTTGCTGCCCACCCCAGATATATCTGCCGAAGCACGGTTGCGTGTCACACCGAGTGTTTGAACGGCATGCTCTGAAATGAGTGTGCATTCAGAGCCTTGATCTAATAGCGCTCGTACTACCATGGACTGACCCGTGCCGTCGTTCTTGAGCGTGACGAGAGCGGTGGCTAAAAGCACCCTGCGAGTGTGCTTCTGTAACGGTTCTGTAAGAAGCTGAGCAGTGTGCGTTAACCTGGATGACGTGGGGTTTTGATGAGTCGTTGTCTGCCTCTGAATGCTTTCAACTTGGAAGGTTCGAGCTGATGGCTTTAAAGCTTTTTGATATTTGCCACCCTCGTGCGATTGAGTGGATTCATTTTGCTGTGGGGGCTTTGACATTGGAAAATGTAGAAGAGTGTGGTGTCTTTGACTACACTGTAGACATTTCTTCGTGCTGGTGCAACGGGAAACTGAATGAGCCCTGCTCAGGCAATTTAAACAAAGTTTTGCTTTGTCCGCGATAGACTTTCTCTCAAAGCAATCTTTGGCGAGGAATTTGGTACAGCGCCGAAGAATGTATGCTTGGCCACACAGAAAGCATGAATTGACGTTTTTCGGTTGACTAGTGGCGTGAAAACTATTACTATTATGTCTGTGTAAAGCCTTTGTAGGTCGACTTTGGCGCTTAGTTGACGAAGTATGGTCAGCCACATTGCTGGTCTTTGACAGTAAGTTATTACCACATGAAATGTTTCTATTTTCAATCACATTGATTGTCACCAGACGCTTATTTAAAAATGCTTCTAACATTTCAAAGGTGGGGATGTTAATATCACTGCCGAGGTGATATTCCCAAGCCTGATGGGTATCCTTTGGCAACTTTGTTGACAAAAGGTACGCAATCCACTGATTGCCCTGTGAAATAGGTACTTTCAAACGACTGAACTCATTTATACAGACATTTGCTACATTCAATAAAGACTTGATGTCGTCTGAGCACTCTATAGTAACTGCAGGTTGGGTGAAGAGCTTGTTCATGTGGTGCATGAATAGTAGACGGGGATTATTATAACGATTTACAATTAAATCCCAGGCAGTTCCATAGTTGGTCTCAGCCATTTGCTGAACATCTACATCGTTTTCTGCTGGCAGTGCCTTCTTTAAAAAGTAAAATTTTTGAATAACACTTAAGTCGGTGTTGGTGTGGATTAGTCGGACAAATGCATCATGAAACGCCGGCCATTCGATGTATTTGCCAGAAAACGATGGCAACGGTAACTTTGGCATTTCTATTGGTGACATTTTGTTTGGCACTTGCAGTTGAGAACCGGCAGATTGTTCTGAAGATGAAGGCGTTTGTTCGTTGTATGCTTCTAAAAGTGCAACCCGGCTATCGAAATAGCGTTCTTCAAACTCCGAAGCTACCCTGTCAGTGTCATGGGCTACAATGGTGGTGTGAGTTTTGTTAAACTCTCCATGTACGGCCTCTATCTTTTCAAGGCGAACCTGGCAGTATACCCTAGTTTTTCTCGTATTTGGGTCCTTTTTAAAATTCTTTAAAATTTGCTTAAGTGCCTCGCATCGCTCTAACTGTAGGGTAAATAATGCATCTAAATCAATAACGGTTCCGGTGTCCGATTCGTTGCTACTTGTTTTGCTCATTTTGCCTATGCTTTTTTGTACTAGCCAATATACCTCGCTAACTATTTATATGACGTTGTATGTATAATATATCGTCGTCTCAGAAAACGGATGTCGAATGTTACAAAACACGGTTTTGAGAAAATTGACTTTGAAGTTTAAGGTCGAATTAATCCAAAACTGTACGGTAGATTTTTGTAACTTTTGAAGGAGACGTAGTTGGTGTTATTAGTTTTGATTTCCCATATTTTTACATTTAATATCTCTTAACGTTAATGAGAAAATTTACTTTTCATTCCGTATACATTTGTCGTAAGTAGCGTTTACTCACCACTTTGTTTTGTCCACAGAACATACGACAATAGTAAAGTATCTATTTCAACGACGATGGTATAATTTGATGAAAAAAACAGACATATTTATTAAATAATGATTACTTATTAGAAAAAACATAACAAAAACATAATCATGTATTTAATAAAAAAAATCTGTACATCTCTTATGCTGTAAATATGTTACGAACATACGTTTTCTTTATATAAAAACAAAAAACAATACTTAAATTCAGTCTTTTGTACATTTTTATCTCTTTCATTTCATTGGAGACTCAGTGCAAGCTAAAATTTAAAAATTTAAAATTTTAAAATTAGTTACTTAGTTTAATTTTCAATTTTAATTGTATCGTTATAGTAGAGGACCATCCAATTGTCGTAAGTTCAAAGTTTTGCGATACATACGACAAATGTTTTATGATTAAAAAAAGATTACATTTGTATGGGAATTTGTCGTATGTGCCACATACGACAAACGTTTTATGATTAAAAAAAAGGTACGTTTGTATGGGAATTTGTCGTATGTGACGCATTTTCAGCACATACAACAAAAGGCATACCCAATCATTAATATTATGTAACATACGACAAAATGCGCACGAAATATCTCAAAAACTAATGGAGATATAAAAAAATGGATTGCAGAAATCGAAAGAGCATGTCCAACTTAGTAAATCTGCATCAAAATCCCAAAATCGTGATTTTGCACATTCGTCATCCGTTTTCTGAGGCGACGATATGTACACTCGCTGTCAGCTCCAAATAATTTGAAACACCTAGCACACTTACCGTTTTCTGATGTCCGTAGTTGACCAGGTATGGATAAGAGTAAGGAAAATGGTAATTGCTGCCGTCTTCCAAACCTTCTACTCTTGCTCTTCTATGCTACGACACCCGCTTTTCTCGGTTTGGGTTTGCTGGGAATCAATGTGCGCCCTTTTGTTCCTTGCTTGGTGTCACTAATTTTACACAATTCCCCTCATGGGCCACCAAATTTATGTGCGGTTCGCAATATTAACAGGGGTTTCCTTTTATTTTTAACTCAATAATTCCAGACTAATTTGCTTTAAACTGTACGATTTTTTACTAGAGAAAATGTCTTAAATTAGCGACACAGGATTTGCATCAGATCTGAGCACACTTAACAATAACTTGTACCGATTTATTTATTGCCTCAACGGTTCTCAAATTGCGGGTGGGTACATACAAAGGCTTTATACCTCTTCCTATATACCTTCATGCTATTGTATATATGTATACATATGGGGTGAGCATGAAGTCACTGGAAATTCAATGCTCGTTGTGGATTTCATCGTGGAGAGAACTTGTTCTCCCGTACTTCTCTTGGCTAGGGTGGTTCGAAACCGTACAGTCATAGAAACTTAAAGATTAACAAATGTTGCGAATCAAGAGTTTTGTGTTAAGATGGCATCGATTTGTTAGTGCATATTCTTACATATTTCGCCTTAAATGCATATATAGGCATATTTTGTCAAAAAAGCATATTTAACTGCATTTTTGAAGTGAAACTTCTTAGGCGGCGGTATCGCAAAAATGGAGAGTGAATTTTTTAAAACTGAAAACGTTTCATGAGTGAGAAGGAAGATATAGGTAGTATAGGGAAGGGGAAAAAAGAAATAAAGCGACGCATGACGGTTACGAGTACCTACATATGTATATATGTATGTTTGAATGCACGTATGTATGTATACATATATATATGTATACATATATATGTATGTATGAACGAACTCATTGCACATTTCAGCGCTGCCGCTACCAAGCAGTATATGTATAAATGATGCAAGTGTGCTTCGCGTAACTACATCCATTCGTACATATGTACATTTGTTTGTATGGATATATTTATGATGAAGCAAACGGGCTTCGATGATGTAATGATGGGCATATGTATGTACGTATGGGCAGCAACCCTGCAAAAAGTGGGACTAGGTTAAGTACTAGTACAGGACCACACTACCTTGTAACCAACACTAGTAACCAAAATGGTCCAAATATATGGAGAAAATATGGTTACATTAACATTGCGATGTCATTGGACCTGACTACCTCTGGTCCGACGCTGCATAACATGGGACCACTTTTGGTCCACCACTGCGTAACATGGGACCACCTAGACAACTACTCCTTTTGAACCATGGCACATTCGGCAACCGAATCATATTGCCGATCGGCCACGAAGAGGTGGTGTTCAACACATATATCAGTTTTTTACGTTTGAAGTGGTCCAGGTCAGCATAACAAGTTACTAGTATGCAACCTGGTCCTTGTGCTCATACTTTAAAACTACGACCCAGTGGACCACCTGGTCCTCAAATTTTTGCAGGGTATGTTTTCATGTATGTACATATGTTTGAATGGTTGTATATATATTTGTATGTATGTACATATGTTTGTGCATATACATATGTTTGTGTACATGTATATATGCACATATGTAGTACAAACAAAANACATTTCAGCGCTGCCGCTACCAAGCAGTATATGTATAAATGATGCAAGTGTGCTTCGCGTAACTACATCCATTCGTACATATGTACATTTGTTTGTATGGATATATTTATGATGAAGCAAACGGGCTTCGATGATGTAATGATGGGCATATGTATGTACGTATGGGCAGCAACCCTGCAAAAAGTGGGACTAGGTTAAGTACTAGTACAGGACCACACTACCTTGTAACCAACACTAGTAACCAAAATGGTCCAAATATATGGAGAAAATATG